>NW_017211991.1:0-17093 GCF_001704415.2 Capra hircus
AAGATTCGTGTCAGCACTGGAGAGGAATCCTCAGGTTCCGGGATGGACTCCACACACACAAGGTCTTAGGCGCCAGAATCGACAGAGAGGAAATCCCGAGAGGCCCCAAGCAACTCGCTTGGGGACTGGCCTTTCCTGAGGCCACCAGAGCGGGTCCCTGAGGTCCCCGTCCTAAGTCGAGAGCACCTGCCGCAACTCGAGAAAATCCAGGAGGTTCTCCTCTCCAGGCGAGATTAGGCCCATTTCCGCAGAGGCGTCTCGAGGCTATTCACACCTAACCTCTGGAACTTCCAAAGGTCCTTCACACCCTTGCTGCAACTCAAGAAGTTCCCGACATACCCGTCTCCACTCGAGAGGAAGCACGAGAGTCCCGCCCCACATCCAGAGGAGCCCCGTTGCGCCTCCTAGCTCGACGGAGGGATCCTTTCCCTGCGTGCTCTGGAGAGAATTCCCGGCGTTTCCGACGCATCCAGGCAGATGAGGCCCATTTCCGCTGAGGCGTCTCGAGGCTAATCACACCTAACCTCTGGAAACTTCCAAAGGGTCCTTCACACCCTTGCTGCAACTCAAGAAGTTCCCCACATACCCGTCTCCACTCGAGAGGAAGCACGAGAGTCCCCGCCCACATCCAGAGGAGCCCCGTTTCCCCCTCCTAGCTCGAGAGAGGGATCCTTTCCCTGCGTGTTCGGAAAGAATTCCGGCGTCCGTCGCATCTCAAGAGGAGGCGCTCTCCACAGGAAAGGCGAGAGGAACTCCAGGGTCGTGCCACCATTCCCAGAGTCCCCCAGATGTCTCAGTCCATTCCAAGGAAACCTGTTTTCCTGCACTGCTCGACTTTCAAGCCGAGGATCGACTCACACCACGGTGGCACGTGGGACAGCCTGGGAAAGCCTCGTGGGAAAGCCTCGTGGGAAAGCTCGAGGGAAAGCCCTGACCTTGATCCACGCGAAGGGAAAGCGTGACACTGCTGCTACAGCTCGCAGGAAATCGCACGTGCATGCCCCCACTCGAGACGAGGACTGACTCCCCTGGGGAGACTCCAGAAGTACCCAAGATCCATGTCAGCAACTAGAGAGGAATCCTCAGGTTCGGCACCGACTAGACACAAGTCTTAGGCCCTGGCATCGACGGGAGAGAATTCCCGAGAGGCCTCCGAACAACTCGCATGCGGACTGGCCTTTCCTGAGGCCACCAGAGCGGGTCCCTGAGGTCCCCGTCGTAAGTCGAGAGCACCTGCCGCAACTCGAGAAAATCCAGGAGGTTCTACCCTCCAGGCGAGATGAGGCCCATTTCCGCTGAGGCGTCTCGAGCTAATCACACCTAACCTCTGGAACTTCCAAAGGGTCCTTCACACCTTGCTGCAACTCAAGAAGTTCCCCGACATACCGTCTCCACTCGAGAGGAAGCACGAGAGTCCCGCCCACATCCAGAGGATCCCCGTTTCCGCCTCCTAGCTCGAGAGGAGGATCCTTTCCCTGCGTGCGTCGGGAAAGAATTCCCGGCGTTCCCGTCGCATCTCAAGAGGAGGCGCTCTCCACAGGAAAGGCGAGAGGAACTCCAGGGTCGTGCCACCATTCCCAGAGTCCCCCAGATGACTCAGTCCATTCCAAGGGAAACCTGTTTTCCCTGCACTGCCTCGACTTTCAAGCCGAGGATCGACACACACCACGGTGGCACGCAGGACAGCCTGTGGGAAAGCCTCGTGGGAAAGCCTGGTGGGAAAGCCTCATGGGAAAGCCTCGAGGGAAAGCCACAGATCCCATGATCCACGCGAAGGGAAGCATGACACTGCTGCTACAGCTCGGGAGGAAAGCGCACGTGCATGCCCCCACGCGAGACGAGGACTGACTCCCCTGGGGAGACTCCAGAAGTACCCCAAGATCCATGTCAGCACTGGAGAGGAATCCTCAGATTCCGGCACCGACTCCACACAAGGTCTTAGGCCCAGAATCGACAGGAGAGGGATCCCGAGAGGCCCCCAAGCAACTAGCATGGGACTGGCCTTTCTAGAGGCCACCAGAGCGGGTCCCTGAGGTCCCCATCGTAAGTCGAGAGCACCTGCTTCAACTCGAGAAAATCCAGGAGGTTCTCCCCTCCAGGCGAGATGAGGCCCATTTCTGCTGAGGCGTCTCGAAGCTAATCACACCTAACCTCTGGAACTTCCAAAGGGTCCTTCACACCCTTTCTGCAACTCAAGACGTTCCCCGACATACCCGTCTCCACTCGAGAGGAAGCACGAGAGTTCTGCCCACATACAGAGGAGACCCGTTTCCGCCTCCTTGCTCGAGAGGTGGGATCCTTTCCCTGCGTGTTTGGGAAAGAATTCCCCGCGTTCCCGACGCATCCCAAGAGCAGGCGCTCTCCACAGGAAAGGCGAGAGGAACTCCAGGGTCGTGCCACCATTCGCATAGTCCCCCAATGTCTCAGTCCATTCCAGGGAAACCTGTTTTCCCTGCACTGCCTCGACTTTCAAGCCGAGGATCGACTCACACCACGGTGGCACGTGGGACAGCCCTGTGGGAAAGTGTCGTGGGAAAGCCTCGAGGGTAAGCCACAGATCCCTTGATCCACGCGAAGGGAAGCATGACACTGCTGCTACTGCTCGGAAGGAAAGCCCACGTGCATGCCCTGACTCGAGACGAGGACTGACTCCCCTGGGGAGACTCCAGAAGTACCCCAAGATCCACGTCAGCACTGGAGAGGAATCCTCAGGTTCCGGCACTGACTCTGCACAAGATCTTAGGCCCCGGCAACGACGGGAGAGGAATCCTGAGAGGCCCGCGAGTAACTCGCAAGGGGACTGGCCTTTCCTGAGGCCACCAGAGCGGGTCCCTTAGGTCCCCGTCGTAAGTCGAGAGCACCTGCCGCAACTCGAGAAAATCCAGGAGGTTCTCCCCTTCAGGCGAGATGAGGCCCATTTCCGCTGAGGCGTCTCGAGGCTAATAACACCTAACATCTGGAACTTCCAAGGGGTCCTTCACACCCTTGCTGCAACTCAAGACGTTCCCAGACATACCCGTCTCCACTGGAAAGGAAGCACGAGAGTTCCTCCCACATCCAGAGGAGCCCCGTTTCCGTCTCCTAGCTCGAGAAGAGGGATCCTTTCCCTGCGTGTTCGGGAAAGAATTCCCGGCGTTCCCGTCGCATCTCAAGAGGAGGCGCTCTCCATAGGAAAGGCGAGAGGAACTCCAGGGTCGTGCCCACCATTCCCAGAGTCCCCCAGATGTCTCAGTCCATTCCAGGGAAACCTGTTTTCCCAGCTCTGCCTTGACTTTCAAGACTAGGATCGACTCACACCACGGTGGCACGTGGGACAGCCCTGTGGGAAAGCCTCGTGGGAAAGCCTCGTGGGAAAGCCTCGAGGGAAAGCCACAGATCCCTTGTTCCACGCGAAGGGAAGTGCGACACTGCTGCTACAGCTCGGGAGGAAAGCGCACGTTCATGCCCCAATTCGAGACGAGGACTGACTCCCCTGGGGAGACTCCATAAGCATCCCAAGATCCATGTCAGCACTGGAGGGGAATCCTCAGGTTCCGGCACCGACTAGACACAGGGTCTTAGGCCCCGGCATCGACGGGAGAGAATTCCCGAGAGGCCTCCGAACAACTCGCATGGGGACTGGCCTTTCCTGAGACCAAAAGAGCGGGTCCCTGAGGTCCCCGTCGTAAGTCGAGAGCACCTGCCGTAACTCAAGAAAATCCAGGAGGTTCTCCCCTCCAGGGGAGATGAGGCCCATTTCCGCTGAGACGTCTGGAGGCTAATCACATCTCATATCTGGAACTTCCAAAGGGTCCTTCACACCGTTGCTGCAACTCAGGAAGTTCCCCGACATTCCCGTCTCCACTCGAGAGGAAGCACGAGAGTCCGGCCCAAATCCAGAGGAGCCCCGTTTCCGCCTCCTAGCTCGAGAGGAGGAATCCTTTCCCTGCGTGGTCGGGAAAGAATTCCCGGCGTTCCCCGGCGCATCTCAAGAGGAGGAGCTCTCCCACAGGAAAGGCGAGAGGAACTTCAGGGTCGTGCCACCATTCCCAGAGTCCCCCAGATGTCTCAGTCCATTCCAGGGAAACCTGTTTTCCCTGCACTGCCTCGACGTTCAAGGCGAGGATCGACTCACACCACGGTGGCACGTGGGACAGCCCTGTGGGAAAGCCTCGTGGGAAATCCTCGTGGGAAAGCCTCGAGAGAAAGCCACAGATCACTTGATATACGCGAAGGGAAGCGTGACACTGCCTCTACAGCTCGGCAGGAAATCGCACATGCATGCCACCACACGAGACGAGGACTGACTCCCCTGGGGAAACTCCAGAAGTACCCCAAGATCCATGTCAGCACTTTAGAGGAAATCTCAGGTTCCGGTACCCACTCCATACAAGATCTTAGGCCCCGGCATCGACGGGAGAGGAATCCCGAGAGGCCCCCGAGAAACTCGCATGGGGACTGGCCTTTCCTGAGGCCACCAGAGCGGGTCCCTGAGGTCCCCGTCGTAAGTCGAGAGCACCTGCAGCAACTCGAGAAAATCCAGGAGGTTCTCCCCTCCAGGCGAGATGAGGCCCATTTCCGATGAGGCGTCTCGAGGCTAATCACACCTAACCTCTGGAACTTCCAAAGGGTCCTTCACACCCTTGCTGCAACTCAAGAAGTTCCCCGACATACCCGTCTCCACTCGAGAGGAAGCACGAGAGTTCCACCAACATCCAGAGGAGCCCCGTTTCTGCCTCCTAGCTCGAGAGGAGGGATCCTTTCACTGCGTGGTCGGGAAATACTTCCCGGCATTCCCGTCGCATCTCAAAAGGAGGGGCTCTCCACAGGAAAGGCGAGAGGAACTCCATGGTCGTGCCACCATTCCCAGAGTCCCCCAGATGTCTCAGTCCATTCCAGGGAAACCTGTTTTCCCTGCACTGCCTCCACTTTCAAACCGAGGATCGACACACACCTCGGTGGCACTTGGGACAGCCCTGTGGGAAAGCCTTGTGGGAAAACCTCCTGGGAAAGCTTCGAGGGAAAGCCACAGATCCCTTGATCCAGGCGAAGGGAAGCGTGACACTGCAGCTACAGCTTATGAGGAAAGCGCACGTGCATGCCCCCACTCGAGACGAGGACTGACTCCCCTGGGGAGAGTCCAGAAGTACCCCACTATCCATGTCAGAACTTTAGAAGAATCCTCAGGTTCCGGCACCCACTCCACACAAGATCTTAGGCCCCGGTATCGACGGGAGAAGAATCCCGAGAGGCCCCCGAGCAACTCGCATGGGGACTGGCCTTTCCTGAGGCCACCAGAGGGGGTCCCTGAGGTCCCCGTCGTAAGTCGAGAGAACCTGCCGCAACTCGAGAAAATCCAGGAGGTTCTCCCCTCCAGGCGAGATTAGGCCCATTTCTGCTGAGGCGTCTCGAGGCTATTCACACCTAAACTCTGGAACTTCCAAAGGGTCCTTCACACCCTTGCTGTAACTCAAGAAGTTCCCCGACATACCCGTCTCCACTCGAGAGGAAGCACGAGAGTCCCGCCCACATCCAGAGGAGCCCCGTTTCCACCTCCTAGCTCGAGAGGAGGGATCCTTTCCCTGCGTGGTCAGGAAAGAATTCCCGGCGTTCCCGTCGCATCTCAAGAGGAGGCGCTCTCCACAGGAAAGGCGAGAGAAACTCCAGGGTCGTGCCACCATTCCCAGAGTCCCCCAGATGTCTCAGTCCATTCCAGGGAAACCTGTTTTCCCTGCACTGCGTCGACTTTCAAGCCGAGAATCGACTCACACCACGGTGGCACGTGGGACAACCATGTAGGAAAGCCTCGTGGAAAAGCCTCGTGGGAATACCTCGAACGAAAGCCCCTGATCCCTTGATCCTCGCGAAGGGAAGCGTGACACTGCTGCTACAGCTTGGGAGGAAAACGCACGTGCATGCTCCCACTCGAGACGAAGACTGACTCCCCTGGGGAGACTCCAGTAGTACCCCAAGATACATGTCAGCACTGGAGAGGAATGCCCAGGTTCCAGCACCGACTCCACACAAGGTATTACGCCCCGGCATCGACGGGAGGGGAATGCCGAGAGGCCCCCGAGCAACTCGCATGGGGACTGGCCTTTCCTGAGGCCACAAGAGCGGGTCCCTGAGGTCCCCGTCGTAAGTCGAGAGCACCTGCCGCAACTTGATAAAATCCAGGAGGTTCTCCCCTCCATGCGAAATGAGGCCCAATTCCACTGAGGCGTCTTGAGGCTAATCACATCTAACATCTGGAACTTCCAAAGAGTCCTTCACACACTTGCTGCAACTCAAGAAGTTCCACGACATACCCCTCTCCACTCGAGAGGAAGCACAGGAATCCCGCCCACATACAGAGGAGCCCCATTTCCGACTCCTAACTCGAGAGGAGGGATCCTTTCCCTCGTGTTCGGGAAAGAATTCCCGGCGTTCCCGTCGCATCTCAAGAAGAGGCGCTCTCCACAGGAAAAGCGAGAGGAACTCCAGGGCCGTGCCACCATTCCCAGAGTCCCCCAGATGTATCAGTCCATTCCAGGGAAACCTGTTTTCCCTGCACTGCCTGGACTTTCAAGCCCAGGATTGACACACACCACGGTGGCACGTGGGACAGCCCTGTGGGAAAGCCTCGTGGGAAAGCCTCCTGGGAAAGCCTCGAGGGAAAGCCACAGATCCCTTGATCCACGCGATGGTAAGCGTGATACTTCTGCTAAAGCTCGGGAGGAAAGCGCACGTGCATGCCCCCACTCGAGACGAGGACTGACTTCCCTGGGGAGACTCCAAAAGTACCCCAAGATCCATGTCAGCACTGGAGAGGAATCCTCAGGTTCCGGCACCAACTTCACACAAGGTCTTAGGCACCGGTTTCGACGGGAGAAGAATCCCGAGAAGCCCCCGAGCAACTCGCATGGGCACTGGCCTTTCCTGAGGCTACCAGAATGAGTCCCTGAGATCCCCGTCGTAAGTCGAGAGCACCTGCCGCAACTCGAGAAAATCCAGGAGGTTCTCCCCTCCAGGCGAGATGAGGCCCATTTCCACTGAGGCGTCTCGAGGCTAATCACATGTGACATCTGGAACTTCCAAAGGGTCTTTCACACCCTTGCTGCAACTCAAGAAGTTCCCCGACATACCCATCTCCACTCGAGAGGAAGCACGAGACTCCCGCCCACATCCAGAGGAGCCCCGTTTCCGCCTCCTAGCTCGAGAGGAGGGATCCTTTCCCTGCGTGGTGGGGAAAGAATTCCCCGCGTTCCCGTCGCTTCTCAAGAGGAGGCGCTCTCCACAGGAAAGGCGAGAGGAACTCCAGAGTCGTGCCACCATTCCCAGAGTCCCCCAGATGTCTCAGTCCATTCCAGGGCAACCTGTTTTCCCTTCACTGCTTCTACTTTCAAGCCGAGGATCGACTCACACCACGGTGGCACGTAGGACAGCCCTCTGGGAAAGCCTCGTGGGAAAGCCTCCTGGGAGAGCCTCGAGGGAAAGCCACAGATCCCTTGATCCACGCGAAGGGAAGGCATGACACTGCTGCTACAGCTGGGGGAAAAAGCGCACGTGCATGCCCACACTCGAGACGAGGACTGACTCTCCTGGAGAGACTCCAAAAGTACCCCAAGATCCATGTCAGCACTCGAGAGGATTCCTCAGGTTCCGGCACCGGAGTCCAAACAAGGTCTTAGACCCAGCATCGACGCAAGAGGAATCCCCAGAGGCCGGCCGAGCAACTCGCATGGGGACTGGCCTTTCCTGAGGCCACCAGAGCGGGTCCCTGAAGTCCCCGTCCTAAGTCGAGATCACCTGCCGCAACTCGAGAAAATCCAGGAGGTTCTCCCCTCCATGCGAGATGAGGCCCATTTCCACTGAGGCGTCATGAGGCTAATCAAATCTAACATCTGGAACTTCCAAAGGGTCCTTCTCGCCCTTGCTGCAACTCAAGAAGTTCCCCGACATACCCGTCTCCACTCGAGAGGAAGCACGAATGTCCCGGCCACATACAGAGGAGCTCAGATTCCGCCTCCTAGCTCGAGAGGATGGATCCTTTCCCTCCGTGTTTGGGAACGAATTCCCGGCGTTCCTGTCGCATCTCAAGAGGAGGCGCTCTCCACAGGAAAGGCGAGAGGAACTCCAGGGTCGTGCCACCATTCCCAGAGTCCCCCAGATGTCTCAGTCCTTTCCAGGGAAACCTGTTTTCCGTGCACTGCTTCAACTTTCAAGCCGAGGATCGACTCACACCAGGGTGACACGTGGGACAGTCCTGTGGGGAAAGCCTCGTGGGAAAGCCACGAGGGAAAGCCACACATCCCTTGATCCACGCGAAGGGAAGCGCGACACTGCTGCTACAGCTGGGGAGGATAGCACACGTGCATGACCCCACTCGAGACGAGGACTGACTGCCCTGGAGAGACTCCAGAAGTACCCCAAGATCCATGTCAGCACTGGAGAGGAATGCTCAGGTTCCGGCACCGATTCCAAACAAGGTCTTACACCCCGGCATCGACGGGATGAGAATGCCGAGAGGCCCCCGAGCAACTCCCATGGGGACTGGCCTTTCCTGAAGCCACCAGAGCGGGTCCCCGAGGTCCCCGTCGTAAGTCGAGAGCACCGGCCGCAATTCGAGAAAATCCAGGAGGTTCTCCCCTCCAGGCGAGATGAGGCCCATTTCCGCTGAGGCGACTTGAGGCTAATAAAATCTAACATCTGGAACGTCCAAAGGGTCCTTCACGCCCTTGCTGCAACTCAAGAAGTTCCCCGACATACCCGTCTCCATTCGAGAGGAAGCACAAGAGTCCCTCCCAAAACCAGAGGAGCCCCATTTCCGGCTCCGAGCTCGAGAGGAGGAATCTTTTCCCTGCGTGGGGGGAAAGAATTCCCGGCGTTCCCGTCGCTACTCCAAGAGGAGGCGCTCTCCACAGGAAAGGCGAGAGGAACTCCAGAGTCGTGCCACCATTCCCAGAGTCCCCCAGAAGTCTCAGTCCATTCCAGGGAAACCTGTTTTCCCTGCACTGCCTCTACTTTCAAGCCGAGGATCGACTCACACCACGGTGGTACGTGGGACAGCCCTGTGGGAAAGCCTCGTGGGAAATCTTCGTTGGAAAGCCTCGAGGGAAAGCCACAGATCCCTTGATCCACGGGAAGGGCAGCGCTACACTGCAGCCTCTGCTCGGGAGGAAAACGCACGTGCAGGCCCCCACTCGAGACGAAGACTGACTCCCCTGGGAAGACTCACAAGTACCCCAAGACCCATGTCAGCACTGGAGAGGAATTCTCAGGTTCCAGGACCGACGCCACACAAGGTCTGAAGCCAGCGTGACACTGCTGCTACAGCTCGAGAGGAATGCGCACGTGCAGGCCACTTTTCGAGACGAGGACTTACTCCCCTGGGGAGACACAGAAGTACCCCAAGATCCATGTCAGCACTGGAGAGGAATCCTCAGATTCCGGCACCGACTCCACACAAGGACTTAGGCCCCGACTTCGACGGGAGAGGAATCCCGAGAGGCCCCCAAGCAACTCGCATGGGGACTGGTCTTTCCTGAGACCACCAGAGCGGGTCCCTGAGATCCCCGTCGTAAGTCGAGAGCACCTGCCGCAACTCGAGAAAATCCAGGAGGTTCTCCCCTCCTGGCGAGATGAGGCCCATTTCCGCTGAGGCGTCTCGAGGCAAATCACATCTAACCTCTCGAACTTTCAAAGGGTCCTTCACACCCTTGCTGCAACTCAAGAAGTTCCCCGACATACCCGTCTCCACTCGAGAGGAAGCACAAGAGTCCCGCCCACATCTAGAGGAGCCCCGTTTCCCGCCTCCTAGCTCGAGAGGAGGGATCCTTTCCCTGGCGTGGTGGGGAAAGAATTCCCGGCGTTCCCGTCGCATCTCAAGAGGCGGCGCTCTCCACAGGAAAGGCGAGAGGAACTCCAGGGTCGTGCCACCATTCCCAGAGTCCCCCAGATGTCTCAGTCCATTCCAGGGAAACCTGTTTTCCCTGCACTGCCTCCACTTTCAAGCCGAGGACCGACTCACACCACGGTGGCACGTGGGACAGCCCTGTGGGAAAGCCTCGTGGGAAAGCCTCGTGGAAAAGCCTCGTGGGAAAGCCTCGAGGGACAGCCACAGATTCCTTGATCCACGGGAAGGGAAGCGCGACACTGCTGATACTGCTCGGGAAGAAATTGCGCGTGCATGCCCCTACTCGAGACGAGGACTGACGCCCCTGGTGAGACTCCAGAAGTAGCCCAAAATCCATGTCAGCACTGGAGAGGAATCCTCAGGTTTCGGCACTGACTCCACACAAGGTCTTAGGCCCCAGCATCGAAGGGAGAGGAATCCCGAGCGGCCCCCGAGCAACTCGCATGGGGACTGTCCTTTCCTGAGGCCACCAGAGCGGGACCTTGAAGTCACCGTCGTAAGTCGAGAGCACCTGTCCCAACTCGAGAAAATCCAGGAGGTTCTCCCCTCCAGGCGAGATGAGGCCATTTCCGCTGAGGCGTCTCGAGGCTAATCACCCCTAACCTCTGGAACTCCCAAAGCGTCCTTCACACTTTTGCTGCAACTTAAGAAGTTCCCCGACATACCCAGCTCCACTCGAGAGGAAGCACGAAAGTCCCGCCCACATCCAGAGGAGCCCCGTTTCCATCTCATAGCTCGAGAGGAGGGATACTTTCCCTGCGTGTTTCGGAAAGAATTCCCGGCGTTCCCATCGCATCTCAAGAGGAGGCGCTCTCCCACAGGAAAGGCGAGAGGAACTCCAGGGTCGTGCCACCATTCCCACAGTCCCCCAGATGTCTCAGTCTATTCCAGGGAAACCTGTTTTCCCTGCACTGCCTCGACTTTCAAGCCGAGGATTGACTCACACCTCGGTGCCACGTGGGACAGCACTGAGGAAAAGCCTCTTGGGAAAGCCTCATGGGAAAGCCTCGAGCGAAAGTCACAGATACCTTGATCCACGCGAAGGGAAGTGTGACACTGCTGCAACAGCTCGGGAGGAAAGCCTCCGTGCATGCCCCCACTCGAGACGAGGACTGACTTCCCTGGAGAGACTCCAGAAGTACCCCCCAAGATCCATGTCGGGACTGGAGAGGAATCCTCAGGTTCCGGCACTGACTCCATACAAGGTCTTAGGACCCAGCATCGACGGGAGTGGAATCCCGAGAAGCCCGCGAGCAACTCGCATGGGGACTGGCCTTTCCTGTGGCCACCAGAGAGGGACTCTGAGGTAACCGTCGTAAGTCGAGAGCACCTGCCGCAACTCGAGAAATCCAGGAGGTTCTCCCCTCCCAGGCGAGATGAGGCGCATTTGTGCTGAGGCGTCTCAGGGTAATCAGACCTAACCTCTGCAACTTCCAAAGGGTCCTTCACAACCTTGCTGCAACTCAAGAGGTTGCCCGACATACCCGTCTCCACTCGAGAGGAAGCACGAGAGTCCCGCCCACATTCAGAGGAGCCCCGTTTGCGCCTCCTAGCTAGAGAGGAGGGATCCTTTTCCCTGCGTGGTCGGGAAAGAATTCTGAGTGTTCCGTTGCATCTCAAGAGGAGGCGCTCTCCACAGGAATGGCGAGAGGAACTCCAGGATCGTGCCACCATTCCCAGAGTCCCCCAGATGTATCAGTCCATTCCAGGGAAACCTGTTTTCCCTGCACTGACTCGACTTTCAGCCGAGGATCGACTCATACCACGGTGGCACTTGGGACAGCCCTGTGGGAAAGACTCGTGGGAATGTCTTGTGGGAACGTCTCGTGGGAAAGCCTCGAGGGAATGCCACAGATCCCTTGATCCACGTGAATGGAAGCGTGACACTGCTGGAACAGCCCGGGAGGAAAGCGCACGTGCATGCCCCCACTCGAGACGAGGACTGACTTCCCTGGGGAGACTCCAGAAGTACCCCAAGGTCCATGTAAGCAATATTGAGGAATCCTCAGCTTCCGGCACTTTATCCACACAAGGTCTTAGACCGCAGCAAGAACGGGAGAGGAATCCCGAGAGGCCCCCGAGAAACTCGCATGGGGACTGGCCTTTCCTGAGGCCACCAGAGCGCGTCACTGAGGTCCCCGTCCTAAGTCGAGAGCCTACTGCAACTCGTTAAAATTCCGGAGGTTCTCCCCTCCAGTCGAGATGAGGCCCATTTTCGGCTGAGGTGTCTCGAGGCTAATCACACCTAACCTCTGGAACTTCCAAAGGGTCCTTCACACCCTTACTGCAACTCAAGTCGTTCCCCGTCATACCCGGCTCCACTCGAGAGGAAGCACGAGAGTCCCGCCCACATCCAGAGGAGCCCCGTTTCCGACTCCTAGCTCGAGAGGAGGGATCCTTTCCCTGCGTGGTCAGGAAAGAATTCCCGGCGTTCCCGTCGCATCTGAAGAGGAGGCGCTTTCCACAGGAAAGGCAAGAGGAACTCCAGGCTCGTGCCACCATTCCCAGAGTCCCCCAGATATCTCAGTCCATTCCAGGGAAACCTGTTTCCCCTGCACTGCCTCGACTTTCAAGCCGAGGATCGACTCACACCACGGTGGCACGTGGGACAGCCCTGTGGGAAAGCCTCGTCGGAAAAGCCTCGAGGGGAAGCCACAGATCCCTTGATCCACGCGAAGGGAAGCGCGACACTGCAGCTACAGCTCGGAAGGAAAGCACACGTGCATGCCCCCACTCGAGACGAGGACTAACTCCCCTGGGGAGACTCCAGAAGTACCCCAAGATCCATGTCAGCACTGGAGAGGAATCCTCAGGTTCTGGCACCCGACTTCACACAAGGTCTTAGGCCCGGCATCGACGGGAGAGGAATCCCGAGAGGCCCCCGAGCAACTCGCATAGGGACTGGCCTTTCCTGAGGCCACCAGAGTGGGTCCCTGAGGTCCCCGTTGTAAGTCGAGAGCACCTGCCACAACTCGAGAAAATGCAGGAG
Organism: Capra hircus; assembly: GCF_001704415.2. Taxonomy (NCBI): domain Eukaryota; kingdom Metazoa; phylum Chordata; class Mammalia; order Artiodactyla; family Bovidae; genus Capra; species Capra hircus. Next base: position 12,864 of record NW_017211991.1, read on the forward strand.
GTTCTCCCCTCCAGACGAGATGAGGCTCATTTCCGCTGAGGCATCTCGATGCTAATCACATCTAACACCTGGAACTTCCAAAGAGTCCTTCACACCCTTGCTGCAAATCAAGAAGTTCCCCGACATACCCCGTCTCCACTCGAGAGGAAGCACGACGAGAGTACCGCCCACATCCAGAGGAGCCCCGTTTCCCCTCCTAGCTCGAGAGGAAGGATCCTTTCCCTGCGTGTTCGGGAAAGAATTCCCGGCGTTCCCGGTCGCATGCTCAAGAGGAGGCGCTCTCCACAGGAAAGGCGAGAGGAACTGCAGGGTCGTGCCACGATTCCCTGAGTTCACCAGATGTCTCAGTCCATTCCAGGGAAACCTGTTTTCCCTGCACTGCCTGGACTTTCAAGCCTAGGATCGACTAAACCACGGTGGCACGTGGACAGCCCTGTGGGAAAGCCTCGTGGGAAAGCCTCGTGGGAAAGCCTCGAGGGAAAGCCACAGATCACTTGATCCTCGCGAAGGGAAGCGTGACACTGCTGATACAGCTCGGGAGGAAAGCGCACGTGCATGACCCCACTCGAGACGAGGACTGACTCCCCTGGGGAGACTCCAGAAGTACCCCCAAGATCCATCTCAGCACTGGGGAGGAATCCTCAGATTCCGGCACCGACTCCACACAAGGTCTTAGGCCCCGGCATCGACGGGAAGAGGAATCCCGAAAGGCCCCCGAGCAACTCGCATGGGGACTGGCCATTCGAGGGACTACCAGAGCGTGTCCCTGAGGTCCCCATCATAAGTCGAGAGCAACGGCCGCAACTCCAGAAAATCCAGGAGGTTCTCCCCTCCAGGCAAGATGAGGCCCATTTCCGCTGAGGCGTCTTCAGGCTAATCACACCTAACCTCTAGAAATTCCAAAGGGTCCTTCAAGCCTTGCTGCAAATCAAGAAGTTCCCCGACATACCCGTCTCCACTCGAGAGGAAGCACGAGAGTTCTTCCCACATCCAGAGGAGCCCCGTTTCCGCCTCTAGCTCGAGAGGAGGATCCTTTCACTGCGTGGAAGGGAAAGAATTCGCGGCGTTCCCGTCGCATCTCAAGAGGAGGCGCTCTCCACAGGAAAGACGAGAGGAACTCCAGGGTCGTGCCACCATTCCCAGAGTCCCCCAGATATCTCAGTCCATTCGAGGAAAACCTGTTTTCCCTGCACTGCCTCGACTTTCAAGGCGAGGATTGACTCACACCACGGTGGCACGTGGACAGCCCTGTGGCAAAAGCTCGTGGGAAAGCCTTTTGGGAAAGCCTTGAGGGAAAGCCAGATCCCTTGATCCACGCGAAGGGAAGGGTGACACTACTGCTACAGCTCAGTATGAAAGCGCACGTGCATGCCTCCACTCGAGACGAGGACTGACTCCCCTGGGAGACTCCAGAAGTACCCCAAGATCCATGTCAGCACTGGAGAGGAATCCTCAGGTTCCGGCAACCACTCCACACAAGATCTTAGGCCCCGCATCGACGGAGAGGAATCAAGAGAGGCCCCGAGCAACTCGCATGGGTACGGGCCTTTCCTGAGGCCACCAGAGCGGGTCACTGAGGTCCCCTCGTAAGTCAGAGCACCTGCCGCAACTCGAGAAAATCCAGGAGGTTCTCCCTTCCAAGTGAGATGAGGCCCATTTCCGCTGAGGCGTCTCCAGTCTAATAACCTAAGCTCTGGAACTTCCAAAGGGTCATTTACACACTTGCTGCAACTCAAGAAGTTCCCCGATATACCCGTCTCCACTCGAGAGGAAGCACGAGAGTCCACCACATCCAGAGGAGCCCGTTTCCGCCTCCTAGCTCGAGAGGAGGGATCCTTTCCCTGTGTGGTCGGAAAGAATTCCCGTCGTTCCATCGCATCTCAAAGAGGAGACGCTCTCCACAGGAAAGGCGCGAAGAACTCCAGGGTCGTGCAACCATTCCCTGAGTCCCCCAGATGTCTCAGTCCATTCCAGGAAACCTGTTTTCCCTGCACTGCCTCGACTTTCAAGCCGAGGATAGACTCACACCACGGTGCCACGTTGGACAGCCCTGTGGGAAAAGCCTCGTGGGAAAGCCTCGAGGGAAAGCCACAGATCCCTTGATCCCCACGACGGGAAGCGTGACACATCTGCTACACTGTCCCTGAGGTCACGGTCGTATGTCGAGAGCACCTGCCGGAACTCGGAGAAAATCCAGGGGGTTCTCTGCTCCAGTCTAGATGAGGCCCATTTTCTCTGCGGTGCTCGAGAGTAATCACACCTAAACTCTGGAACTTCCAAACGTTCCTACACACTCTGCTACAACTCAAGAAGTTCCCTGACATACCCGTCTCCACTCAGAGGAAGTACGAGGGTCCGGCCACCTCCAGAGGAGCTCCGTTTCCGCCTCCAAGCTCGAGATGAGGGATCCTTCCCTGCTTGCTCGGGAAGAATTCCCGACGTTTCGACGCATCTCAAGAGGAGGCGCGCTGCACAGTAAAGGCGAGAGGAACTCATGGGTCGTGCCACCATTCCAAGAGTCCCCCAGATGTCTCAGTCCACTCCAGAGGATCCTGTTTTCCCTGCACTGCTTCGACTTTCACGCCGAGGATCGACTCACACCACGGTGGCACGTGGGACAGCCCTGTATGAAAGCCTCGTGGGAAAGCCTCGAGGGAAAGCCACAGATCCCTTGATCCACGCGACGGGAAGCGGAACACTGCTGCTACAGCACGGGAGGAAAGCGCACGTGCATGCCCCCACTCGAGACGAGCACTGACTCCCCTGGGGAGACTCCAGAAGTACCCCAAGATGCATGTCAGCCCTGGAGAGGAATCCTCAGGTTCCGGCCCGACTCCAGAAAAGGTCTTAGGCCCAGCATCGACGGGAGTGGAATCATGAGTGGCCGCATAGCAACACGCATGGGGACTGGCCTTTCCTGGCGCCGCCAGAACGGGTTCCTGAAGTCCCGTCGTAAGTCGAGAGCACCTGCCGAAACTCGTAAAAATACAGGAGGTTCTCCCCTGGCAGGCGAGATGAGGCCAGTTTCCACTGAGGTGTCTCGAGGCTAATCACACGTGACCTCTGGAACTTCCAAAGAGTCTTTCACAGTCAAGCTGCAACTCAAGAAGTTCCCCGACACACCGTCTCCACTCAAGAGGTAGCACGATGGTCCCGGCCACATCCAGAGGAGCTCCGTTTCCGGCTCATACCTCGAGATGAGGGATCCTTTCCCTGCTTGGTCGGAAAAGAATTCCCGCATTCCCATCGCATCTCAAGGGAGGCGCTCTCCAAAGGAAAGGGGAGAGGAACTGCAGGGTCGTGCCCACCATTCCAAGACTCCCCCAGATGTGTCAGTCCGTTCCACAGGAACCTGTTTTTCCCTGCACTGCCTCGGCTTTCACGCCGAGGATCGACTCACACCACCGTGACACGTGGGACAGCCCTGTGGGAAAGCCTCGTGGGAAAGACTCGAGGGAAAGCCACAGATCCCTTGTTCCACGCAAGGGAACCGTGACACTGCTGCTACAGCATGGAGGAAATGGCACGCTCACCCCACCGAGACGAGGCCTGACTCCGGCTTGTGGAGATCTCCAGAAGTACCCCACCAAATCCATGTTCAGCACTGAGAGGAATCCATCAGCTTCCAGGGGTTTGGACCCCACTCCACACAAGTAAGAGCACCTGCTGAGATACTCGAACATATCCGAGGAGCCTCTCCATTCCAGGCGACATGTAGGCCCATTTACTGCTGAGCAATCTCGCAGACTAACCACCCTAACTCTGGAAACTTCCAAAGGGTCCTTCACCACCCGTTGCTGCAACTCAAGATTCCCCGATCATACTCTTATCCTCTCACATTCTGGCAACATAATGGTGGATGTCATCGCACTAATTTAAGATTTATTGATATTTCTACCGGCAATCTTGATTCGCAGCTTCATGTATCTTCTATCCGCCAGCATGTTCAGATATGTACTCTGTCAATAAGCTTAAATAAACAACGGTGGTGAGGCGGAGGCATGATACAGCCTTGACGATACTCCTTTTCCTTTTTGGAACCATCTGTCGTTCATTTCCTGTGCTCAATAACTGTTGCTTCTGACCTTCATATCAGATTTCTTCAAGAGGCAGGTTACGGTAGGTTCTGGCTGTTCCCATTCTTTCAGAGAATTGTGGCTAAACAACAGTATAAGGAACATTTCCGATGTCCAGGCAAGGAATTGTGTTTCCAGTCATTGAGTCCACACC
>NW_017211992.1:0-17093 GCF_001704415.2 Capra hircus
TGGAGATGGGGAAGCCCTCTAAAGAACTTTTAAAGTGAAGCTTTTTGGATCTTTGCAGCAGCTCTGGGCAGTCCTAGTAGTGATACTGTTCTGCATTCTTGAGCCCTGTCCTCCCTGAGGGACACACAAGGGGCCAAGTGAGCAGATGCTACCCAGCATCAGACAGCAGAGCCAGACTTGCTATGCAACCTCCCTTCCAATGATGTCCTCTTTTAATTGTTCCTCTGGTAAAATTCAATACTGTTTTCCTTGAAGTATGTGTTTAAAAGGAAATCCTAGATGTGTTCAAAACATTACTGCTCAGTCTCTATTTTCTGTTTTCAAATGACTGGTTCCCATGCTTGATGAAGCTCAATTAAAAAACAAACAAACAAACCTGTCCAAGTATTCATCGTATAGATTTCCATGCCTGAGGAAACATAATGTAGAAACTGAATCTGAGATCATTTTAAACAAACATATGAATTCTTATATGATACTGCTTATTTCATTAATGATTCTAATTTATGTAGTAGTGCCATCCTCATTTATATAATGGAGCCAATCTCAGCACCCTCACCTGAATATGATGGCTATTTCTTTATTGTCCTGTGTGTAAGACTCCTTTAGTATGCCTACAAATATAAACGTGCTTCTGTCCTATTCCATTCAACCTTCTTTGATTCCAAGTTAAGAGCCACTGGATGAATTCACCTCTAGTTCTATTATGTTTTTAAATCAAGTATCAGGTAACATTCCTGTCTATATGATATTATTTTTCTCTAATAAATCAAATCCTTCATGATACTTGCTCACCTACTATAGATGCACTGTAGTGATCTTTGTAAGTCTTTGTTTATATCATGTGTTTTCTCCCACCTAGAAGAGTGAAAGATGTTGAAAGGTTTGTAGACAGAAAAAAAAGTCACTCTAAAAATAAAACTAAGACATGACTGGAATTGTATTTATTCTGTTTTTTGATTTGTGGTTTTCTCTGACTTTTAAACACTCTTTTGTCAGAATACACAAATCCACCTAATAACATTTTAATAATCTTCCTCTTAAGTTTGAACAAATAGTGAGCTTCCAACTTAGAGAATCTGCTTTTCCTTCTGCCTGTAATCAGGTACCAGAGTCTACAAGAATCTCGGTGTTCAGCATTCAAAGCCTAACCATCAAGACAGATCCACTGAGGGGGTGCATATATGTGGGGGGCTGCTGGTGGAGTTGGGGGCCATCTTTCACTCTCCTCATCACACATGGGTCACAGCACAGCTGTTGTAATCCAACGAGTACACTTGGGGCCTAACACAGGGAGTTCCAGGTGCAGCATTGTTCTTTGCTCAGACCAGGAGCTCAGGCCACACAGGGGGTTACCAGCAGCTGTCAGCCCACAGCCAAGTGTAACAAGCCAAGCTGTTCCCTCTTTGCTCATTTTTTCCTTCAAGATAAAACACCAGGTTGTGCACCAGGAAGGGAAGGGTTTGGTGGACATGATGAGTCCATGTGATGCTGTCTTATGTTTTGTTGAATGTTTGAGGGATTATCACTTGGGACTACAGAGTTAGTAAATGCTATTTTAAATGAAAAGTTGGGTTAGACCTTAAAATAGCGTTTTGAATTGAGTTAGTCTAATATAGTGTAAGTGCAAGATATTCAAATTATCCAAATTGGGCCACAATTAAACAGCTTTATTTAGAAAAAGTTAGAACTTGTATCTGCATTTAAAAGATATTTTCCCTTCCATTTCTCTGTGTCAAAATCTTATTGAACAACAAGTATTATATTATGGTTTGGTTTATGTTCTGTCTTTTTGATGAAAGTAAATCTTCAAGTACATGTGTAGAATGAGAAGGAATAGTTATTTACTAACCACAATTATAACAGCATAATTGTGGTTGCTGCTGCTGCTAAGTCACGTCAGTCATGTCTGACTCTGTGTGACCCCATAGACTGCAGCCCACCAGGCTCCCATCCCCAGGATTCTCCAGGCAAGAATACTGGAGTGGGTTGCCATTTCCTTCTCCAGTCATGAAAGTGAAAAGTGAAAGTGAAGTCGCTACAGTAGTAAGCTACAGTCCATGGGGTCGCGAAGAGTCAGACATGACTGAGCGACTTCACTTTCACTTTTCACTTTCATGCACTGGAGAAGGAAATGGCAACACACTCCGGTATTCTTGCCTGGAGAATCCCAGGGATGGGAGCCTGGTGGGCTGTGGTCTGGGGTCACAAAGAGTCGGATACAACTGACACAACTCAGCAGCAGCAGCAACCACAATTTTGCTGTTATAAGGACAGAAAATAATTAAATCACATTAACAATGAGATGAAAGTATGTTAGTGCCTCAGTTGTGTCCAACTCTTTGTGACCCCATAGACGATAGGCTGCCAAGCTCCTCTGTCCATGGAATTCCCCAGGCAAGAATAGTGGAATACATCACCATTCCATTCTCCAGGGGATCTTCCTGACCCAGGGGTTGAACTCAGGTCTCCAGCATTGTGGGCAGATTCTTTACCATCTGAGTCATAGAAGAGAATTAAATCACATTAACAATGAGATGAAGCCTCCGTTCAATTTTCATATTTATGTGTTTGTACATAAGATTGAAAATGAGAAAGGTGAGCTGATACTCTTTCACATCGATTAGAAGCTAAAATTTTAACCTTTTTTTCCCCTCAACATTAGTGAAAATTCTAAGAGATAAATAGACTTTACTTATATCTTTTCTCATTTATGAGCTTGTGGGTCTTTAACCTTTTCTCAAAGAATTTGATCCAAATGAAAATGCTATTCTAAACTTCATACTTTCTTTAAAGTTAGTCCTTCTAACTATTTCTCTTACCTGGTGCATTTATTTCAGAAAGCAAAAATAAGCATGAAAACCTGACCAATGAAAAGCAGAACAAAAATGAGTCACTGCAGCTGCTTTCACAGAATTCAGCCCGCCTGAGGGCAGGAAGGAAGCTCATCATTTTGATCACCTTTCTTCTTGGCTTCTTGCATAATCTTTATGTTTTCCAGTTTACTGGTTGTTGAATTCTACACTGTATTCATATAAAAATGCAAAAGCAGTAGGCCAGTGGAGAATGTGACACCTTTTCTTTTTGTAAAAGTTTATGGTATTTTACCAATAGACCAAAACAGCATGTGTAAGAGGCAATATCTGCATTAATTCTGAACATGCTAAACGGTAACCTCCAACTTACTGTTGTGAGAATATTCCCTGTCACAACGAAACACTCTTTCTCCTGACGACCAGTACTCCACGTCACTGCATTTAAATTAATGGTTAATATTTCTAGTGACTTGTTTGTATCAGTTTTACATCTACATATAATTTTTTTATTTTAAAATTGAGGTACCATTATATGTGACATAGATAAGGCTTTCCCAGCTCTTGGTTGGTCTCTGTAACTACATATTTGTGAAAGAAGATTATCACTTTTTTTTTTTTACTCATTACACAATGAATAGGAAAAAATATAGTAAAAGGAAAACCTTTCTATAATCATTTACTATAGGCAAGAATCATAATTTTAAGTTAAATGAAGCCTTTATCACCATTTCTTTTAGGACCTACATAAAGCCAATCTGCAGCAAAGGTAGTTAAACCAAAGCTGTGCCTCTCTGCAAAGTTTACCGTTGCTCTTCTCAGTGCTTTTAAATGATCCTCATAAAGTTGCCAAACGTGACTAACTGTTGGCAAAAAAAAAAAAAAAAAGAGTAACTTTTGGAGAAGGAAATGGCAACCACTCCAGTACTCTTGCCTGGAGAATCCCATGGAGGGAGGAGCCTGTAGGCTACAGTCCACGGGTCGCAAAGAGTCGGACACGACTAAACGACTTTACTTACTTACTTACTTACTTACTTTAGATGGATTGATATCTACCTAGGACTTGTTCATTAAATCCACCTGCCTGAGTATTGTGACTTTATTGGGGTTTTCTTTAAGTCACTCCTGAAGCATTGTGATGGTTTTGTCTAACATTAATAGATTTTAAAAATTATATGTGTTAGGGTATGGCTATGAATAAAGGGAGAATCTGTTGCTATTGCAAACCAATTATGGAGGCAACTTAAAAAAATCTGAATTGTAACTATGTTTTGTTGCGAGTGAAATGACACAAAGACAAAACACAAAGACACACAAGAGACGGACAATACACTCTCCAGCCGGAAGAACAGAACTGGCGCAAACAATTTGCTGTTTAATATTATAAAGCCCCAAGGAAGAATTCCAGACTACATAAATAAGCCTTTTCAGCACAGCGCAGGTGCATACATGTTATCGTACAGCAAGGGGAGTGATATCCCTGTCTACTGCAGAGTCTGTCCAAAGCCTCTTTTCCTTCTTATCACAAGAAGGGAATGCTCCCTCGTTTGCAAGGAACCATTAAACTCAAGGCTCTGTCCAGGCTCTTGGCAGAACGCCTCGTTTGCAAGGACATTCAGCCCAAGCAGAGAGACCCTTTGCAGGCACATCTCTGCTACCCTATTAACCCTTCAATGTTTTCTATTTATGTAAAATACTGTCCTTACCTTTCAGTCTGTAGTTGATGTGCACAGACACAGTAGTGGCTCTCTGGTTGCTATTCTGCCATCTTCCTGTCTCCTTCAGTCCCTTCATGTGTGTATGAGCTTCGATGATATAATGGGCATTTAACAGAGATTGCTATGTGCAATACTGTATTTAGTGTTTCTATTTTAGTTTTTCTAGGATGTTAATTTATATGAAAATAAAATATATAATAAAAGAGTTCTGTGCCTGTTGTGAATATGTAACCTAAAAGTACATGCAAAATATTTATCCAGAGGGAATTAAGTTAGAGTGTCTGTGTTCAAAGATTTTTGAAAGTTCTTACTTCAGGCTGAACAGTTATTAGTGAATAGTGAAAGTTGCTCAGTCATGTCTGACTCTGCAAACGCATGGACTATACAGTCCATGGAATTCTCCAGGCTGGAATACTAGAGTGGGTAGCCTTTCCCTTCTACAGGGGATCATTCCAACCAGGGATCAAACCCAGGTCTTCTGCATTGCAGGTGGATTCTTTACCAGCAGAGCCACCACGGAAGCCTGGACAGTTATTAGCAGTTAAACATTTAACAAATGCTGGTTTGGAAAGATAAAATAATAATTCTGCTACATCAAAACATATTTCATTCCATTCAAATTTTCTTAATACAGTTTTAGGGAAGAAGTATTTCCCCTTTTAGAAATACCAGTATGTTAATACCTAAGAAGTCTTTTTTTCTAAAAGTTACAAATTAGTTTCAAAAATTCATATGATGTAGATTAAATGGTGACAAAAAATTGAGTTGAGGAGAAGTGAGCAGCAGCTCCTCAAGTGGCCTTTCCTCTAGTAGGCTGCATTTCCCTTAGGCAGGGGGATTGTGCCTCTTCCCTCCACACTGCCAAAGGGTGCAGCAAAGCTCGCTCTGTCAGAGGTACAAAAACAGCAATTGAACGGATTTTCAAGCTCTTGCTAGGCTGCCCCACTTCAGAGCCCACTAGAGTGAAACAGCTACCCTGTGGCCCTAGGTTGGGTATACAGGTTCACATGCAGGAGTTGTTCCGTCAATGCAAAGAATTTTCTGGACAGACCTAGGCTCACTAAAGCTCTCCTCCAGAGCAAAGGGGACAGAAGAGATATGTGCACGTGGCCTGCCTGTCCCTGTAAGTTTGGGCTATTCCCTATGGCCCAAGCTCAGGGATAACTGACCTTAAAAGAAACTCAAGAAGTGCTTTTCTAGGACTGGGCCAGGGAGTTCCCAGGATGTGGGAAAGACAGCCTCCCACGTGGAAGAAGAGTCAACAATCTGGCGTGTGTTTGCAAGCCTCTGTTTGGAAGGAACAGGTTCGCTTATACGATGGGAGACCTCCAGATCTGCTTAGAGAATCGAAGTTCCAGAGACAGGGCCATGTATCTCCCCTTCCTTTGAGATCATTGCAAAGACATTCCTAGCTGATAGCGGGAGTACCCATGAAGAAGCAGGCAGCGGGAGTGTGTTTGACATGATTGTGTACCTTCCTGGCCTCAACTCCTCAAAGGGCCTTTCTTCTCAAAGTAGGCCCCATGTCCCTTGGGAGGGGTTGTGCCCTCTTCCTCCACACTGCCAAAACATGCAGCAAAGCTCGCTCTGTCAGAGGTACAAAAACAGCAATTGGATGGATTTTCAAGCTCTTGCTAGGCTGCACTGCTTCAGGGCCCACTCGAGTGTAACAGGTGCCCTGTGCCCCTAGGTCGGGTATGCAGGTTCACACACTGGGTGTGTTGCATCAAAGCCAAGAATTTCCTGACAGACCTAGGCTCCCTAGAGCTCTCCTCCAGAGTAACGGGATGAAGAGATGTGTGGAGGTGGCTCTGCCTTTCCATGTGTGTGTGGTGCTACTCCTATGGCCCCATACTCAGGGATAACTGCCCCTAAGAAAGGAACTGCAAAAGTGCTATTCCTGGAGGCTGGGACAGGGAGTTCACAGCATGCAGGGAAAGCGAGCCTTCTTCAGGAAAGAAGGGGCAGCCACCTGGTGTGTGTTTGCAAGCCTCTATTTGGAAGGAACAGGTTTGCTTATACAACTCAAGACCTCCAGATCTGCTCAGAGGACCGAAGTTGCAGAGGCAGGGCCATGTATCTCCCCTTCCACTACGATACTTGCAAAGACATTCCTAGCTGATAGCGCTACTGGCCTGAAGAGGCAAGCAGTGGGAGTGTGTTCGACACGACTGTGTGCCTTCCTAGCCTCAGCTCCTCAAGGGCCTTTCCTTTCGAAGGAGCCACATGTCCCTTGGGAGGGGGTTGTGTCCTCTTCCTCCACACTGCCAAAGGGTGCAGCAAAGCTCGCTCTGTCAGAGGTACAAAAACAGCAATTGAATGGATTTTCAGGCTCTTGCTAAGCTGCACCACTTCGGGGCTCACTCGAGTGAAACAGGTGCCCTGTGGCCCTAGGTCGGGTATGCGGGTTCACACACCGGGTGTGTTCCCATCAAAGCCAAGAATTTTCCTAACAGACATAGCTCATTAGAGCTCTCCTCCAGAGCAAAGCGGATGGAAGAGATAAGTGGACGTTGCCTGCCTTTCCCTGTTAGTTTGGTGCTATTCCTATGGCCCCAAGCTCAGGGATAACTGACTTTAAGAAAGAAACTCCAAGAAGAGCTTTTCCAGCACTTGGAGAGGGTGTTCCCAGGATGCGGGGAAAGAGAGCCTCCCTCAGGGAAGAAGAGGCAACAATCCAGCATGTGTTTGCAAGCCTCTTTTGGAAGGAACAGGTTCACTTACACAACGGGAGACCTCCAGATTTGCTCAGAGCACCGGAGGTCCAGAGGCAGGGCGTGTATCTCCCCTTCCCTTTGTGATCCTTGCAAAGACATTCCTAGCTGATAGCGGGAGTGCCCATGAAGAAGCAAGCAGTGGGAGTGTGTTTGACATGACTGTGTGCCTTCCTGGCCTCAACTCCACAAGGGCCTTTCCTCTCGAAGTAGGCCCATGTCCCCTTGGGGAGGGTGTCATGCCTCTTTTCTCCTCACTGCCAAAGGGTGGAGCCAAGCTCGCTCTGTCAGAGGTACAAAAACAGCAATTGAATGGATTTTCAAGCTCTTGCTAGGCTGCACCCTTTCAGGGCCCACTTTACTGAAACAGGTGCTCTGTGGCCCTGGTTGGGTATGCAGGTTGACAAACAGGTGAGATCCTGTCAAGCCAAGAATTTCCTGAAAGACCTAGGCTCACTAGAGCTCTCCTCCAGAGCAAAGGGATAGAGGAGATGTATGGAGGAGTCTTTGCCTTTCCTGTGAGTGTGGGCTACTCCCTACGGCCCCAAGCTCAGGGATAACTGCCTCTAAGAAAGGAATGGCAAGAAGCGCTATTCTTGGAGGTTGGGACAGGGAGTTCACAGCATGTGGGGAAAGAAAGGCTTCTTCGGGAAGAAGAGGCAACCACCAGGCGTGTGTTTGCAAGCCTCTATTTGGAAGGAACAGGTTTGCTTATACAACTCAAGATCTCCAGATCTGCTCAGAGGACTGAAGTTCCAGAGACAGGGCCATGTATCTCCCTTCCCTTTGAGATCCTTGCAAAGACATTCCTAGCAGATCGTGGGAGTGCCCATGAAGAAGCAAGCAGCGGGAGTGTGCTTGACATCACTGGCTGCCTACCTGGCTCAGCTCCTCAAGGGCCTTTCTCTCCTGGTAGGCCCTATGCCCCCTTTGGAGAGGGTGGTGCCCTCTTCCCTCCACACTGCCAAAGGGTGGAGGTGGAGCAAACTCGTTCTCTCCGAGGTAAAGAAAGACAATTTGGATGGATTTTTAAGCTCTTGCTATGCTGCACCCTCCAGGACCCACTCGAGCAAAACAGGTGCCCTGTGGCCCTAGGTCGGTATGCAGGTTCACACACTGGGTGTGATCCCGTCAAAGCCAAGAATTTTCCTGACAGACCTAGGCTCACTAGAGCTCTCCTCCAGAGGAAAGGGGACAGAAAAGACGTGTGTGTGGAGGTGGCTCTGTCTTTCCAGGTCCCAATCTCAGGGATAACTGTCCCTAAGAAAGGAACTGCTGCTGCTGCTGCTGCTGCTAAGCTGCTTCAGTCGTGTTCTGTGCGACGCCATAGACGGTAGCCCACTAGGCTCCCCATCCCTGGGATTCTCCAGGCAAGAACAGTAAGTGGGTTGCCATTGCCTTCTCCAATGCATGAAAGTGAAAATGAAAGTGCAGTCGCTCAGTCGTGTCCGACCCTCAGCGACCCATGGACTGCAGCCTACCAGGCTTCTCCGTCCATAGGATTTTCTGAAAGGAACTGCAAGAAGCGCTTTTCCAGGAGGTTGGGAAAGGGAGTCGCAGGATGTGGGAAGAGAGCCTCCTTTGGGGAAGAATAGGCGGCCAGTTGTTTGGTGTTGTAAACCTCTATTTGGAAGGAACAGGTTAGCTTATACAAAGGGAGACCTCCAGATCTGCTCAGAGGACCAAAGTTGCAGAGGCAGGTCGGTGTATTTTCCCTTCACTTTGCGATCCTTGCAAAGACATTCCTTGCTGATAGATGATTCAGCAAGGGCCTTTGAGACTGTTGTTTTCTTTCCTAGGTTCAAAGATTCCTTCAGTTCCTAGTATAGATATCCTAGAAATTATGTGACATCCATGAAAATCTGATATGTCCTGGTCAAATGCTGTCAGTTATAATTCTAGTTATCATATTAAAGCATTTCAAGTCGCAGCAGTGACCAGATTACTTTGTCAATTTCTATTTAATCAGGTTTTAACCATGTCCTCTATGGTTTCACACTGATGCCTTTGCAGAAATACTGCTACTTCAAGATATATGGAATATACTTTTTTAAGCTTACCAATAATTTTTGTTTGTTTGTTTGTCTTCTGGTAAGCTGGTACCAGATGGAAGTTAGTCTCCTCTCTAGGTTAGAGAACAAAGTTTTCTTAGAATGCAATTTTGATAACAGACTATGAGTTTCTTTACATTTCATTGATTTATAATTGTTTTCATCATCTGTTTCTTTACTTCGGTAAAGTAAATAAGCCTTATTTAAGATTTTGGTACATGTAGGATGGACTAAGCTTTCCCCACTCTTGCAAGTTCCCTTAACCCTTCAGATTCTTCTCGTGGGAACAAGATCTCACTTTCCTCCAGAGGGACAATCAAGCTTTTTATTAGTTGATCTGCCCCTGATATCAGAGTCAATTTGAGCACGAGTTGGCCTATAATTTAGGCATGAAACTATGACTACATAAAGAAAAGTTGAGTTTTTGATTCAGGATGGCCATGATATGCCTTGCACTTCAGAGAAAATGGGTTAAAATGATTTTTTTTTCTTCAAAACTGCACAGCCAGTTCTTTCAGCATATGCAATGAAAACATCTAGTCATTAGGTCAGTTTTCATTCCAATCCCAATGAAAGGCAATGACAAAGAATATTCAAGCTGCTGCACAATTGCACTCATCTCACACGCTAGTAAAGTAATGCTCAAAATTCTCCAAGTTCACATGAACTGTGAACTTCCAAATGTTCAAGAGGGATTTTAAAAATGCAGAGATTCCTTTAAAAATTGCAAATAGAACTACCTTATGACCCAGCAATCCCACTTCTGGGCATACACACCGAGGAAACCAGAATTGAAAGAGACACATGTACCCCAATGTTCATCGCAGCACTGTTTATAATAGCCAGGACATGGAAACAACCTAGATGTCCATCAGCAGATGAATGGATAAGAAAGCTGTGGTACATATACACAATGGAGTATTACTCAGCCGTTAAAAGAATTCATTTGAATCAGTCTGATGAGATGGATGAAACTGGAGCCGATTATACAGAGTGAAGAAAGCAGAAGAAAAACACCAATACAGTATACTAACACATATATATGGAATTTAGGAAGATGGCAATGACTACCCTGTATGCAAGACAGGAAAAAAAGACACAGATGTGTATAACGGACTTTTGGACTCAGAGGGAGAGGGAGAGGGTGGATGATTGGGAGAATGGCATGCTAGCATGTATACTATCATGTAAGAATGAATCGCCAGTCTATGTCTGACGCAGATACATCATGCTTGGGACAGGTGCATGGGGATGATCCAGAGAGATGTTATGGGGAGGGAGGTGGGAGGGGGTTCATGTATGGGAATGCATATAAGAATTAAAGATTTAAAATTTAAAAATAAAAAACTAAACAATTAAAAATAAATAAATAAATGAATAAAAAATGTCGAGAAACAGAGATCAAATTGCCAACATCCAAGGATCATTGAAAAAGCAAGAGAGTTCCCGAAAACAAAACCATCTTTCTGCTTTATTGACTATGCCAAAGCCTTTGACTGTGTGGATCACAATAAATTGGAAATATTCTGAAAGAGACGGGAATACCAGACCACCTGACCTGTCTCTTGAGAAACCTGTATGCAGGTCAGGAAGCAACAGTTAGAACAAGACATGGAACAACAGACTGGTTCCAAAAAGGAAAAGGAGTATGTCAAGGCTGTATATTGTCACCATGTTTATTTAACTTATATGAAGAGTACATCATGAAAAATGCTGGGATGGAAGATACGTGAGCTGGAATCAAGATTGCTGGGAGAAATATCAATAAACTTAGATATGCAGATGACATCACAACTATGCAGAAAGTGAAGAGGAACAGGTATGTCGGGGAACTTCTTGAGTTGCAGCAAGGGTGTGAAGGACTCTTTCGAAGTTCAGAGGTTAGGAGTGGTTTGCCTCGAGATGCCTCAGCGGAAATGGCCTCATTGCGCCTGGAGGGGAGAATCTCCTGGATTTTTTCGAGCTGTGGCAGGTGCTCTCGAGTTACGACGGGGTCCACAGAGATCCGCTCTGGTGGACTCAGGAAAGGCCAGTCGCCAGGCGAGTTGCTAGGGGCATCTAGGGGTCCTTCCCAGTCGATGCCGGAGCCTAAGACCTTGTGTGGAGTCGGGGCCGGAACCTGAGGATTCCTGTCCACAGCTGACATGTATCTTGGGGTAATTCTGGAGTCTCGAAAGGGGAGTCAGTCTTCGTCTTCATTGGGGGCATGCACGTGCGCTTACCTCCCAAGCTGTAGCAGAAGCGTCAAACTTCCTGTAGCGTGGTACAAGGGATCTGAGGCATTCCCTCGAGGCTTTCCCTCGAGGCTTTCACACGAAGCTTTCCCACAAGGCTGTCCCAAGAGCCTCCGCGGTGTGAGTCAATCATCGCGTGAACGTCGAGGCAGTGCAGGGAACACAGGATCCTCTGGAATGGACTGAGACATCTGGGGGACTCTTGGAATGGTGGACTACCCTGGAGTTCCTCTCGCCTTTCCTGTTGAAAGCGCCTCATCTGGAGATGCGATGGGAACACTGGAATTCTCTCCGACAAAGTAGGGAAAGGATCCCTAATCTCCAGCTATGAGGCGGAACCGGGGCTCCTCTGGATGTGGCGGGAACCTCGTGCTTCCTCTCGAGTGGAGACGGGTATGTCGGGAACTTCTTGAGTTGCAACAAGGGTGTGAAGGACCCTTTGGAAGTTCCAGAGGTTAGGTGTGATTAGCCTCGAAACGCCTCAGCGGAAATGGGCCTCATCTCGCCTGGAGGGAGAACCTCCTGGATTTTCTCGACTTGTGGCACGTGCTCTCGAGTTACGACGGGACGTCAGGGACCCGCTCTGGTGGCCTCAGGAAAGGCCAGTCACATTGCAAGGTTTAGGGGCCACTCGGGATTCCTCTCAGGTCGATGCCGGGGCCTAAGACCTTGTGTGGAGTTGAAGCCGGAACCTGAGGATTCCTCTCCAGTGCTGACATGGATCTTGGGGTACTTCTGGAGTCTGCCCAGAGAAGTCAGTCCTCGGCTCGAAGTGGGGGCATGCACGTGCGCTTTCTCCCGCGCGGTAGCCGCAGTGTCAGGCTTCCCGTCACGTCAGTCAAGGAATTTGTGGCTTCCCTCAAGACTTTCTCACGAGGCTTTCCCACAAGGCTGTCCACGTGCCACAGTGGTGTGAGTAGATCCTCGGCCTGAAAGTCGAGGCAGAGCAGGGAAAACAGTTCCTCTGGTATGGACTGAGACATCTGCGGGACTCTTGGAATGTTGGAAGGACCCTGGAGTTTCTCTTGCCTTTCCTGTGGAGGAGCATCCTCCTGACATGCGACGGGAACGGCGGGAAGTCTTTCCGATGAAGCAAGGAAAGGATCCCTCATCTCGAGCTACGAGGCTGAAACGGGCTGCTCTGGATCTGGGAGGGACCCTCATGCTTCCTCTCAAGTGGAGACGGGTATGTCGGGAAACTTCTTTAGTGGCAACAAGGGTGTGAAGGACCCTTTGGAAGTGCCAGAGATAAGGTGTGATTAGCCGTGAGACTCCTCCACGGAAATGGGCCTCCTCTCACATGGAGGGAGAACCTCCTGGATTTTCTCGAGTTGCAGCAGGTGCTCTCGACTTACGACGGGCACCTACGGGACCCGCTTGGTGGCCTCAGAAAAGGCCAGTCCCATGCGAGTTGCTAGGGTGACTCTCGGGATTCCTCTCCATCGATGCTGGGGCTTAAGTCCTTGTGTAGAGTCGGGGCCAGAACCTGAGGATTCCTCTCCAGTGCTGACATGGATCTTGGAGTAATTCTGGAGTCTCCACAGGGCAGTCAGTCCTGGGCTCGAGTGGGGCATGCACGAGCGCTTTCCTCCCGAGCTGTAGCAGCAGTGTCTCACTTCCCGGCGCGTGGATCAAGGATCGGTGGCTTTCCCTCGAGACTTTCCCACAGGGCTGTACCTCGTGAAACCGTGGTGTGAGTCGATCCTCGGCTTGAAAGTCGAGGCAGTACAGGGAAAACAGTTTCCTCTAGAATGGACTGAGACATCTGGGGACTCTAGGAATGGTGGCACGACCCTGGAGTTCCTCTCACCTTTCTGTAGAGAGCGCCTCCTCTTGAGATTCGTCGGGAACACCGGGAATTCTTTCCCGAACAAGTAGGGAAAGTATCCGTCATCTCGAGCTCCATGCGGAAACGGAGCTCCTCTGGATGTTTGATGACCCTCGTGCTTCCTCTCGAGTGGAGACGGGTATGTCGGGGAACTTCTTGTGTTTCAGCTAGGGTGTGAAGGACCCTTTGGAAGTTCCAGAGCTTAAGTGTGATTAGCTCGAGACGCCTCAGCGGAAATGGCCTCATCTCGCCTGGAGGGCAGAACTCCTGAATTTTCTCGAGTTGTGGCAGGTGCTCTCAACTTACGACGGGGACCTCAGGACCCGCTCTCGTGGCCTCAGGAAAGTCCAGTCCCCATGGGAGTTGCTAGGGGGCCTCTCGGGATTCCTCTCCGTCGATGCCGGGGTCTAAGACCTTGTGTGGAGTCCGGGCCTGAACCTGAGGATTCCTCTCCAGTGCTGACAAGGAACTTCGGGTTCTACTGGAGTCTCACAGGGGAGTCAGTCCTCGCTCGAGATGGGCATGCACAATCGCTTTCCTCCGAGCTGTAGCAGCAGTGTCATGCTTCCTGTCACGTGAATCACGTTATCTGTGGCTTTCCCTCGAGGCTTTCCACGAATTTGTTTTCCCTACACTGCCTCGAGTTTGACGCAGAGGATCTACTCCCACCACAATGGCACGAGGAACAGCCCTGTGGGAAGCATCTTGGGAAAGCCTCGTGGAAAGCCTCGAGAAAAAGCCACAGATCCCTTGATCCACGGGACGGAAGCATGACACTGCTGTTACAGCTCGGAGGAAAGCACACGTGAATAGCCCACTAAAGAAGAGGACTGATTCCCTTGGGAGACTCCAGAAGTACCCAGGATCCATGTCAGCACTGGAGAAGAATCCTCAGGTTCAGGCCCGGACTCCACACAAGGTTTTAGGCCCCGGCATCGACGGGAGAGTAAACCCGAGAGGCCCCCTAGCAACTCGCACGGTGTCTGGCCTTTCCTGAAGGCACCAGAGCGGGTCCCTGAGGTCCCGGTCGTAGGTCGAGAACAACTGCCGCGTCTCGAGAAAATCAAGGAGGTCCTCCCTCCAGGAGAGATGAGGCCCATTCCCACTGAGGCGTCTTGAGGCTAATCACACCTAAACTCTGAACTTCCAAAGGGTCCTTCACATCCTTGTTGCAACTCAAAAATTTCCCGACATACCCGTCTCCACCCGAGAGGAAGCACGAGGGTCCGCCACATCCAAAGGAGCCCGTTTCCACCACTTAGCTCGAGATGACGGATCGTTTCCCTGCTTGGTCTGTAAAGAATTTCCAGCGTTCCCAGCGCATCTCAAGATGAGACGCTCTCTACAGGAAAGGCGAGAGGAACTCCACGGTCGGGCCAACATTCCAAGAGTCCCCCAGATGTCTCAGTCCATTCCAGGGAAACCTGTATTAACTGCACTGCTCGACTTTCACGCCGAGGATCGACACACTCCACGGTGGCACGTGGGATAGCCCTGTGGGAAAGCCTCGTGGGAAAGCCTCGTGGAAAGCCTCGAGGGAAAGCCACAGATCCTTGATCCACGCGAAGGGAAGCGTGACACTGCTGCTACAGCTCGGGAGGAAAGCGCACGTGCATGCCCCACTCGAGACGAGGGCTGACTCCCCTGGGGAGACTCCAGAAGTACTCCAAGATCCATGTTAGCACTGGAGAGGAATCCTCAGGTTCCTGTACAGACTCCACACAAGGTCTTAGGACCCGGCATCGACGGGAGAGGTATCCCGAGAGGCCCCGAGCAACTCGCATGGGGACTGGCCTTTCCTGAGGCCACCAGAGCGGGTCCCTGAGGTCCCCTCGTAAGTCGATAGCACCTGCCGCAACTCGAGAAATCCAGGAGGTTCTCCCCTCCAGGCGAGATGAGGCCCATTTCCGCTGAGGCGTCTCGAGGCTAATCACACCTAACCTTGGAACTTCCAAAGGGTCCTTCCACCCCTGCTGCACCTCAAGAAGTTCCCCGACATACTCGTCTCCACTCGAGAGGAAGCACGAGAGTCCCGCCCACATCCAGAGGAGCCCGTTTCTGCCTCATAGTTCGGAGGAGGATCCTTTTTCTGCGTGTCGGGAAAGAATTCCGGTGTTCCGTCGCATCTCAAGAGGAGGCGCTCTGCACAGGAAGGCGAGAGGAAATCCAGGTTTGTGCCACCATTCCCAGAGTGCCCAAGATGTCTCAGTCCATTCACTGCCTCGACTTTCAAGCCGAGTATCGACTCACACCACGGTGGCACGTGGGACAGCCCTGTGCGAAAGCCTCCTGGGAAAGCCTCGTGGGAAAGCCTCGAGGGAAGGCCACTGATCCTTGATCCTCGCGAGGGAAGCATGACACTGCTGCTACTGCTCGGAAGGAAAGCACAGTGCATGCCCCACTCGAGACGAGGACTGACTCCCCTGGGGAGACTCCAGAAGTACCCAAGATCATGTCAGCACTGGAGAGGAATCCTCAGGTTCTGGCACCGACTTTACACAAGGTCGTAGCGCGCATTGACGGAGAGAAATCCCGAGAGGCCCTGAGCAACTCGAATGGTGACTGGCTTTTCTGAGGCCACCAGAGCGGGTCCCTTAGGTCCCGTGTAAGTCGAGAGCACCTGCGCACTCGAGAAAATCCAGGAGGTTCTCCCTCCAAGCGAGATGAGGCCAATTTCCGCTGAGGCGTCTGGTGCTAATCATACCTACCTCTGGAACTTTCAAAGGGTACTTCACACCCTTGCTGCAACTCAACAAGTTCCCGACATAACCCGACTCCACTCGAGAGAAGCACGAGAGTCCGCCCAGATCCAGAGGAGCCCGTTTCCGCCTCCTAGCTCGTAGGAGGATCGTTTCCCTGCGTGTGGGGAAAGAATTCCGGCAGTCCGGTCGAATCTCAAGAGGAGGCGCTCTCCACAGAAAGCGAGAGGAACTCCAGGACGTGCACCATTCGCAGAGTCCCCCAGATGTCTCGTCCACTGAGGGAAAACTGTTTTCCTGCACTGCTCCACTTTCAAGCCGAGGATTGACTAACACCATGGTGGCACGTGGACAGCCATGTGGGAAAGCTCGTGGGAAAGCCTAGTGGGAAAGCCTCGAGGGAAAGCCACTGATCCCTTGATCCACGCGAAGGGATGCGGGACACTGCTGCTACAGCTCGGGAGGAAAGCGTACGTGCATGCCCCCACTTGAGACGAGGACTGACTCCCCTGAGGAGACTCCAGAAGTACCCCAGGATACATGTCAGCACTGGAGAGGAATCCTCAGTTTCCGGCACCGAATCCACACAAGGTCTTAGGGCCCGGCATCGACGGTAGAGGAATCCCAGGTGGCCCCGAGTAACTCGCATGGGGACTGGCATTTCCTGAGGCCACCAGAGCGGGTCCCTAAGGTCCCCATAGTAAGTCGAGAGCACCTGCCGCAACTCGAGAAAATCAGGAGGTTCTCCCCTCCAGGCGAGTTGAGACCCATTTCCTCTGAGGTGTCTCAAGGCTAATCACACCTAAGCTCTGGAACTTCCAAAGAGTCCTTCACACCCTTGCTGCAACTCAAGAAGTTCCCCGACATATCCGTCTCCACTCGAGAGGAAGCACGAGAGTCCCGCCCACATCCAGAGGAGCCCCGTTTCCGCCTCATAGCTCGAGAGGAGGGATCCTTTCCCTGCGTGGTCGGGAAAGAATTCCTGGCATTCCCGTCGCACACTGCCTCCAGTTTCAAGCCGAGGATCAACTCACAC
>NW_017211993.1:0-17093 GCF_001704415.2 Capra hircus
TCGAGGCAGTGCAGGGAAAACAGGTTTCCCTGGAATGGACGGAGACATCTGGTTGACTCTGGGAATGGTGGCACGACCCTGGAGTTCCTCTCACCTTTCCTGTGGAGAGCGCCTCCTCTTGGGATGCGACGGGAACGCCGGGAATTCTTTCCGGACAACGCATGGCAAAGGATCCCTCCTCTCGAGTTAGGAGACGGAAATGGGGCTCCTCTGGATGTGGCCGGGATCTCGTGCTTCCTCTCAAGTGGAGACGGTTATGTCGGGGAACTTCTTGAGTTGCAGCAATCGTGTGAAGGACCATTTGGAAGTTCCAGAGGTTAGGTGTGATTAGCCTCGAGACGCCTCAGCGGAAATGGGCCTCATCTCGCCTGGATGGGGAGCACCTCCTGGATGTTCTCGAGTTGCGGCAGGTGCTCTCGATCTTACGATGGGGACCTCAGGGACCCGCTCTGGTGGCCTCAGGAAAGGCCAGTCCCCATGCGAGTTGCTCGGGGGCCTCTCGGGATTCCTCTCCCGTCGATGCTGGGGCCTAAGACCTTGTGTGGAGTCGGTGCCGGAACCTGAGGATTCCTCTCCAGTGCTGACATGGATCTTGGGGTACTTCTGGAGTCTCCCCAGTGGAGTCAGTCCTCGTCTCGAGTGGGGCGATGCACGTGCGCTTTCCTCCCGAGCTGTAGCAGCAGTGTCAAGCTTCCCTTCGCGTGGATCAAGGGATCTGTGGCTTTCCCTCGAGGCTTTCCCACGAAGGCTTTCCCACGAGGCTTCCCCACAGGGCTGTCCCACGTGCCACCGTGGTGTGAGTTGATCCTCGGCCTTGAAAGTCGAAGCAGTGCAGGGAAAACAGGTTTCCCTGGAATGGACTGAGACATCTGGGGTACTCAGGGAACGGTGGCACGACCCTGGAGTTCCTCTCGCCTTTCCTGTGGAGAGCGCCTCCCCTTGAGATGCGACCGTGAACGTCGGGAATTCTTTCCCGAGCACCCAGTGAAAGGATCCCTCCTCTCGAGCTAGGAGGCCGAAACGGGGCTCCTCTGGATGTGGGTGGGACTCTCGTCCTTCCTCTCGAGTTGAGACGGGTATGTCGGGGAACTTCTTGAGTTGCAGCAAGGGTGTGAAGGACCCTTTGGAAGTTCCAGAGGTTAGGTGTGATTAGCCTCGAGACGCCTCAGCGGAAATGGGCCTCATCTCGCCTGGAGGGGAGAACCTCCTGGATTTTCTCGAGTTGAGGCAGGTGCTCTCGACTTACGACTGGGACCTCAGGGACCCGCTCTGGTGGCCTCAGGAAAGGCCAGTCCCATGCGAGTAGTTCGGGGGTCTCTCGGGATTCCTCTCCCGTCGATGCTGGGGCCTAAGACCTTGTGTGGAGTCAGTGAAGGAACCTGAGGATTACTCTCCAGTGCCGACATGGATCTTGGGGTACTTTTGGCAGTCTCACCAGGGTAGTCAGTTCTCGTCTCGAGTGGGGTCCTGCACGTGCGCTTTCCCCCCGACCTGTAGCAGCAGTGTCGCGCTTCCCTTAGCGTGGATCAAGGGATCTGTGTCTTTCCCTCGAGGCTTTCCCACGAGGCTTTCCCACAGGGCTGTCCCACGTGCCACCGTGGTGTGAGTCGATCCTCGGCTTGAAAGTCGACGCAGTGCAGGGAAAACAGTTTTCCCTGGAATGGACTGAGACATCTCGGGGACTCTGGGAATGGTGGCACGACCCTGGAGTTCCTCTCGGCTTTCCGGTGGAGAGCGCCTCCTCCCGAGATGCGACGGGAACGCCGGGAATTCTTTCCCGACCACGCAGGGAAAGGATCCCACCGCTCGAGGTATGAGGCGGAAACGGGGCTGCTCTGGATTTGGGCGGGACTCTCGTGCTTCCTCTCGAGTGGAGACGGGTATGTCGGGGAACTTCTTGAGTTGCAGCAAGGGTGTGAAGGACCCTTTGGAAGTTCGAGAGGTTAGGTGTGATTAGACTCGAGACTCCTCAGCAGAAATGGGCCTCATCTCGCCTGGAGGGGAGAACCTCCTGGATATTCTCTATTTGCGGCAGGTGCTCTCGACTTTCGACTGGGACCTCAGGGACCCGCTCTGGTGGCCTCAGGAAAGGCCAGTCCCCATGCAGTTGCTCGGGGGCCTCTCGGGATTCCTCTCCCGTCGATGCCGGGGCCTGAGACCTTGTGTGGAGTCTGTGCCGGAACCTCAGGATTCCTCTCCAGTGCTGACATGGATCTTGGGTACTTCTGGAGTCTCCCAGGGGAGTCATTCCTCGTCGCGAGTGGGGACATGCACGTGGGTTTTCCTCCCGAGCTGTAGTAGCAGTGTCGCGCTTCCCTTCGCGTGGATCAAGGGATCTGTGGCTTTCCCTCGAGGCTTTCCCACTAGGCTTTCCCACGAGGCTTTCACACAGAGCTCTCCCACGTGCCACCGTGGTGTGAGTCGATGCTCGGTTTGAAAGTCGAGGCAGTGCAGGGACAAAAGTATTCCCTGGAATGGACTGAGACATCTGGGGGACTCTGGGAATGGTGGCACGACCCTGGAGTTCCTCTCGCCTTTCCTGTGGTTAGCGCCTCCTCTTGAGATGCGACGGAAAAGCCGGCAATTCTTTCCCGAGCACGCAGTGAAAGGATCCCTCCTCTCGAGCTAGGAGGCGGTAACGGGGCTCCTCTGGATGTGGGCGGGATTCTCGAGCTTCCTCTCGAGTGGAGACGGTTATGTCGGGGAACTTCTTGAGTTGCAGCAAGGGTGTGAAGGACCCTTTGGAAGTTCCAGAGGTTAGGTGTGAATAGCCTCGAGACTCCTCAGCGGAAATGGGCCTCATCTCGCCTGGAGGGGAGAACCTCCTGGATTTTCTCGAGTTGCGGCGGGTGCTCTCGTCTTATGATGGGGACGACAGGGACCCTCTTGGTGGCCTCAGGAAAGGCCAGTTCCCATGCTAGTTGCATGGGGGCATCTCGGGATTCCTCTCCCGTCGATGCTGGGGCCTAAGACCTTGTGTGGAGTCAGTGCCGGAACCTGAGGATTCCTCTGCAGTGCAGACATGGATCTTGGGGTACTTCTGGAGTCTCCCCAGGGGAGTCAGTCCTCGTCTCGACTGGGGGCATGCACGTGCGCTTTCCTCCTGAGCTGTAGCAGCACTGTCGCGCTTCCCTTCGCATGGATCAAGGGATCTGTGGCTTTCCCACGAGGCTTTCCCAAGAGGCTTTCCCACGAGGCTTTCCCACAGGGCTGTCCCACGAGACACCGTGATGTGAGTCGATCCTCGGCTTAGAAAGTCGAGGCACTGCAGGGAAAACAGGTTTCCCTGGAATGGACTGAGACATTTGGGGGCCCTGGGAATGGTGGCACGACCCTGGAGTTCCTCTCGCCTTTCCTGTGGAGAGCGCCTCCTCTTGAGATGCGACGGGAACGCCGGGAATTCTTTCCCGACCACGCAGGGAAAGGATCCCTCCTCTCGAGCTAGGAGCGGAAACGGGGCTCCTCTGGATGTGGGCGGGACTCTCGTGCTCCCTCTCGAGTGAAGACGGGTACGTCGGGGCAACTTCTTGAGTTGCAGCAAGGGTGTGAAGGACCCTTTGGAAGTTCCAGAGTCCAGGTTGATTAGCCTCGAGACGCCTCAGCGGAAATGGGACTCATCTCGCCTGCAGGGGAGAACCTCCTGGATTTTTTCGAGTTGCTGGCATGGAGCTCTCGTCTTATCGACGGGGACCTCAGGGATCCGCTCTGGTGGCCTCAGGAAAGGCCAGTCCCCATGCGAGTTGTTCGGGGGCCTCTCGGGATTCCTCTCCCGTCGATGCTGGGCCTAGGACCTTGTGTGGAGTCAGTGAGGGAACCTGAGGATTCCTCTCCAGTGCTGACATGGATCTTGGGGGTATTTCTGGAGTCCCCCAAGGGAGTTAGGCCACGTCTCGAGTGGGGGCATGCACGTGCGCTTTCCTTCCGAGCTGTAGCAGCAGTGTCGCGCTTCCCTTCGCGTGGTCAAGGGATCTTGGCTTTCCTCGAGGCTTTACCACAGGGCTGTCCCACGTGCCACCATGGTGTGAGTCGATCCTCGGCTTGAAAGTCGAGGCAGTGCAGGGAAAACAGGTTTCCCTGGAATGGACGGAGACATCCGGGAGACTCTGGGAATGTGGCACGACCCTAGAGTTCCTCTCGCCTTTCCTGTGGAGAGCGCCTCCTCTTGAGATGCGACGGGAACGCCGGGAATTCTTTCCCAACCACGCAGGGAAAGAATCCCTCCTCTTGAGCTCGGAGGGGGAAACGGGGCTCCTCTGGATGTGGGTGGAACTCTCGTGCTTCCTCTCGAGTGGAGACGGGTATGTCGGGGAACTTCTTGAGTTGCAGCAAGGGTGTGAAGGACCCTTTGGAAATTCCAGAGTTTAGGTGTGAATAGCCTCGAGACGCCTCAGCGGAAATGGGCCTCATCTCGCCTGGAGGGAGAACCTCCTGGATTTTCTCGAGTTGCGGCAGGTGCTCTCGGCTTACGACGGGGACCTCAGGGACCCGCTCTGGTGGCCTCAGGAAAGACCAGTCCCCATGCGAGTTGCTCGGGTGCCTCTCGGGATTCCTCTCCCGTCGATGCCGGGGCAAAAGACCTTGTGTGGAGTCGTTGCCGGAAACCTGAGGATTCCTCTCCAGTGCAGACATGGAATCTTGGGGTACTTCTGGAGTTTCCCCAGGTGAGTCAGTCCTCGTCTCGAGTGGGGGCATGCACGTGCGCTTTCCTCCCGAGCTGTAGCAGCAGTGTCACGCTTTCCCTTCGCGTGGATCAAGGGATCAGGGGCTTTACCTCGAGGCTTTCCCACGAGGCTTTCCCTCGAGGCTTTTCCACAGGGCTGTCCCACGTGCCACCGTGGTGTGAGTCGATCCTCGGCTTGAAAGTCGAGGCAGTGCTGGGAAAACAGGTTTCCCTGGAATGGACGGAGCCATCTGGAGGACTCTGGGAATGTGGCACGACCCTGGAGTTCCTCTCGCCATTTCTCTGGAGAGCGCCTCCTCTTGAGATGCGACGGGAATGCCGGAAAATCTTTCCCGACCACGCAGGGAAAGGATCCCTCCTCTTGAGCTCGGAGGCGGAAACGGGCTCCTCTGGATGTGGGTGGAACTCTCGTTCTTCCTGTCGAGTGGAGACGTGTATGTCGGGGAACTTCTTGAGTTGCAGCAAGGGTGTGAAGGACCCTTTGGAAGTGCCAGAGGTTAGGTGTGAATAGCCTCGAGACGCCTCAGCGGAAATGGGCCTCATCTCGCCTGGAGGGGAGAACCTCCTGGATTTTCTCGAGTTGCGGCAGGTTCTCTCGACTTACGACGGGGACCTCAGGGACCCGCTCTGGTGGCCTCAGGAAAGGCCAGTCCCCATGCGAGTTGCTCGGGGGCCTCTCAGGATTCTTCTCCCTTCGATGCCGGGGCCTAAGATCTTGTGTGGAGTCGGTCCCGGAACCTGAGGATTCCTCCCCAGTGCTGACATGGATCTTGGGGTACTTCTGGGCTCTCCCCAGGGGAGTCAGTCCTCGTTTCGAGTGGGGGTATTCACGTGAGCTTTCCTCCCGAGCTGTAGCAGCAGTGTCGCGCTTCCATTCGCCTGGATCAAGGTATCTGTGGATTTCCCTCTAGGCTTTCCCACGAGGCTTTCCCACGAGTATTTCCCACAGGGCTGTCCTACGTGCCACCGTGGTGTGAGTAGATCCTCGGCTTGAAAGTCGAGGCAGTGCAGGGAAAACAGGATTCCCTGGAATGGACTGAGACATCTGGGGGACTCTGAGAATGCTTCACGACCCTGGAGTTCCTCTCGCCTTTCCTGTGGAGAGCGCCTCCTCTTAAGATGCGACGGGAACACCGGGAATTCTTTCCCCACCACGCAGGGAAAGGATCCCTCCTCTCGAGCTAGGAGGCAGAAACGCGGCTCCTCTGGATGTGGGCGGGACTCTCGTGCTTCCTCTCGAGTGGAGATGGGTATGTCGGGGATCTTCTTGAGTTGCAGCAAGGGTGTGAAGTACCCTTTGGAAATTCCAGAGGTTAGGTGTGATTAGCCTCGAGACGCCTTAGCGGAAATGTGCCTCATTTCGCCTGGAGGGGAGAACCGCCTGGACGTTCTCGAGTTGCGGCAGGTGCTCTCGACTTACGACAGGGACCTCAGGGACCCGCTCTGGTGGCCTCAGGAAAGGCCAGTCCCCAAGCGAGTAGCTCGCAGGCCTCTCGGGATTCCTCTCCCGTCGATGCCGGGCCAAAGATCTTGTGTGGAATCGGTGCCAGAACCTGAGGATTCCTCTCCAGTGCAGACATGGATCTTGGGGTACTTCTGGTGTCTCCCCAGGGTAGTCAGTCCTCGTCTCGAGTGGGGGCATGCACGTGTGCTTTCCTCCCGAGCTCTAGCAGCAGTGTCGTGCTTCCCTTCGCGTGGATCAAGGGATCTGTGGCTTTCCCTCGTGGCTTTCCCACGAGTCTTTCCCACGAGGCTTTCCCAAAGGCGGTCCCACGAGGCTTTCCCACAAGGCTTTCCCACAGGCTGTCCCACGTTCCACCGTGGTGTGAGTCGATCCTCGGCTTGAAAGTCGAGGCAGTGCAGGGAAAACAGGTTTCCCTGGAATGGACGGAGACATCTGGGGACTCTGGGAATGGTGGTAGGACCCTGGAGTTCCTCTCGCCTTTCCTGTGGAGAGCGCCTCCTCTTGAGATGCGACGGAAACGCCCTGAATTCTTTCCCGAGCACGCAGGGAATGGATCCCTCCTCTCGAGCTAGGAGGCGGAAATGGGGCTACTGTGGATGTGGGTGAGATTCTCGTGCTTCCTCTCGATTGGAGACGGGTATGTCGGGGAACGTTCTTGAGTTGCAGCAAGGGTGTGAAAGACCCTTTGGAAGTTCCAGAGGTTAGGTATGATTAGCCTCAAGACGCCTCAGCGGAATGAGCCTCATCTCGCCTGGAGGGGAGAACCTCCTGGATTTTCTCGAGTTGCGGCAGGTGCTCTCGACTTACGACGGGGACCTCAGGGACCCGCTCTGGTAGCCTCAGTAAAGGCCAGTCCCCATGCGAGTTGCTCGGGGGCCTCTCGGGATTCCTTCTCCCTTCGATGCCGGGGCCTAAGATCTTGTGTGGAGTGGGTGCCGGAACGTGAGGATTCCTCTCCAGTGCTGACATGGATCTTGGGGTACTTCTGGAGTCTCCCCAGGGCAGTCAGTCCTACGTACTCGAGTGGGGGCATGCAGGTGCACATTTCTCCCGAGCTGTAGCAGCTGTGTCGCGCTTCCCTTCACGTGGATAAAGGGATCTGTGGCTTTCCCTCGAGGCTTTCCCAAGAGGCTTTCCCACGAGGCTTTCCCACAGGGCTGTCCCACGTGCCACCGTGGTGTGAGTTGATCCTCGGCTTGAAAGTCGAGGCAGTGCAGGGAAAACAGGTTTCCCTGGAATGGACTGAGACCATCTAGGGGACTTTAGGAATCGTAGCACGATCCTGGAGTTCTTCTCGCCTTTCCTGTGGAGAGCACCTCCTCTTGAGATGCTACGGGTACGCCGGGAATTCTTTCCCGAACACGCAGGGAAAGGATCCCTCCTCTCAAGCTAGGAGGCGGAAACGGGGCTCCTCTGTATGTGGGCGGGACTCTCGTGTTTCCTCTCGGGTGGAGTTGGGTATGTAGGGGAACTTCTTGAGTTGCAGCAAGGGTGTGAAGGACCCTTTGGAAGTTTCCAGAGGTTAGGTGTGATTAGCTTCGAGATGCCTCAGGGGAAATGGGCCTCATTTCGCCTGGAGGGGAGAACCTCCTGGATTTTCTCTAGTTGCAGGCAGGTGCTCTAGACTTACGACGGGGACATCAGGGACCTGTTCTGGTGGCCTCAGAAAAGGCCAGTCCACATGTGAGTTGCTTGGGGGCCTCTCGGGATTCCTCTCCCGACGATGCTGGGGCCTAAGACCTTGAGTGGAGTCGGTGCCGGAACCTGAGGATTCCTCTCCAGTGCTGACATGGATCTTGGGGTACTTCTGGTATCTCCCCAGGGAGTCAGTCCTCGTCTCGGTGGGGGCATGCACGTGCGCTTTCCTCCCGAGCTGAAGCAGCAGTGTCACGCTTCCCTTCGCGTGGAACAAGGGATCTGTGGCATTCCCTCGAGGCTTTCCCACGAGGTTTCCCACGAGGCTTTTCCCACAGGGCTGTCCCACGTGCCACCATGGTGTGAGTCGATCCTCGGCTTGAAAGTCGAAACAGTGCAGGGAAAACAGGTTTCCCTGGAATGGACTGAGACATCTGGGGGACTCTGGGAATGGTGGCATGGCCCTGGAGTTCCTCTCGCCTTTCCTGTGGAGAGCGCCTCCTCTTGAGATGCGACGGGAACGCCGGGAATTCTTTCCCGAGCCACGCAGGGAAAGGATCCCTCCTCTCGAGCTAGGAGGTGGAAACGGGGCTCCTCTGGATGTGGTCGGGACTCTCGTGCTTCCTCTCGAGTGGAGACGGGTATAGTCGGGGAACTTCTTGAGTTGCAGCAAGGGTGTGAAAGACCCTTTGGAAGTTCCAGAGGTCTGGTGTGATTAGCCTCAGGACGCCTCAGCGGAAATGGGCCTCATCTCGCCTGGAAGGGAGAACCTCCTGGATTTTCTCGAGTTGTGGCAGGTGCACTCAGACTTACGACGGGGACCTCAGGGACGCGCTCTGGTGGCCTCAGGAAAGGCCATTTCCCATTGCGAGTTACTCGGGGGCCTTTCGGGATTCCTCTCCCGTCGATGCCAGGGCCTAAGACCTTGTGTGGAGTCGGTGCCAGAACCTGAGGATTCCTCTCCAGTGCTGACATGGATCTTGGGCTACTTCTGGAGTCTCCCCAGGGGAGTCAGCCCTCGTCTCGAGTTGGGCATGCAAGTGCACTTTCCTCCCGAGCTGTAGCAGCACTGTAACGCTTCCCTTCGCGTGGAAACAGGGATCTGTGGCATTCCCTTGAGGCTTTCCCACGAGGCTTTCCCACGAGGGTTTCCCACAGGGCTGTCCCACGTGCCACCGTGGTGTGAGTCGATCCTCAGCTTGAAAGTCGAGGCAGTGCAGGGAAAACAGGTTTCCCTGGAATGGACTGAGATATCTAGGGGACTCTGGGAATGGTGGCACGACCCTGGAGTTCCTCTCGCCTTTCCTATGGAGAGCGCCTCCTCTTGAGATGCGACGGGAACACCAGGAAATTCTTTCCCGAGCACGCAGGGAAAGGATCCCTCCTCTCGAGCTAGGAGGCGGAAACGGGGCTCCTCTGGATGTGGGCGGGACTCTCGTGCTTCCTCTCGAGTGGAGACGGGTATGTCGGGGAACTTCTTGAGTTGCAGCAAGGGTGTGAAGGACCCTTTGGAAGTTCCAGAGGTTAGGTGTGATTAGCCTCGAGACGCCTCAGCGGAAATGGGCCTCATCTAGCCTGGAGGGGAGAACCTCCTGGATTTTCTCGAGTTGCGGCAGGTGCTCTCGACTTACGATGGGGACTTCAGGGACCGCTCTCGGTGGCCTCAGGAAAGGCCAGTCCCCATGCGAGTTGCTCGAGGGCCTCTCGGGATTCCTTCTCCCGTCCATGCTGGGGCCTAAGACCTTGCTGTGGACTCAGTGCCGGAACCTGAGGATTTCTCTCCAGTGCAGACATGGATCTTAGGGTACTTCTGGAGTCTCCCCAGGGCAGTCAGTCCTCGTCTCGAGTCGGGGCATGCACGTGCGCTTTCCTCCCGAGCTGTAGCAGCAGTGTCGCGCTTCCCTTCGCGTGGATCAAGGGATCTGTGGTCTTTCCCTCGAGGCTTTCCCACGAGGCTTTCCCACGAGGCTTTCCCACAGGGCTGTCCCACGTGCCACCGTGGTGTGAGTCGATCCTCGGCTTGAAAGTCGACGCAGTGCAGGGAAAACAGTTTTCCCTGGAATGGACTGAGACATCTCAGGAGGACTTCTGGGAATGGTGGCTCGACCTGGAGTTCCTCTCGCCTTTCCTGTGGAGAGCCGCCTCCTCTTGAGATGCGACGGGAACACCGGGAATTCTTTCCCGACCACGCAGGGAAAGGATCCCTCCTCTCGAGCTAGGAGGCGGAAACGGGGCTCCTCTGGATGTGGGCGGGACTCTCGTGCTTCCTCTCGAGTGGAGACGGGTATGTCGGGGTACTTCTTGAGTTGCAGCAAGGGTGTGAAGGACCCTTTGGAAGTTCCAGAGTGTAAGGTGTGATTAGCCTCGAGATACCTCAGCGGAAATGGGCCTCATGCTCGCCTGGAGGGGAGAACCTCCTGGATTTTCTCGAGTTGCGGCAGGTGCTCTCGACTTACGACGGGACCTCAGGGACCCACTCTGGTGGCCTCAGGAAAGGCCAGTCCCCATGCGAGTTGTCTCGGGGCCTCTCGGGATTCCTCTCCACGTCGATGCAGGGGCCTAAGACCTTGTGTGGAGTCGGTGCCGGAACCTGAGGATTCCTCTCCAGTGCTGACATGGATCTTGGGGTACTTCTGGAGTCTCCCCAGGGGAGTCAGTCCTCGTCTCGAGTGGGGCATGCACGTGCGCTTTCCTCCCGAGCTGTAGCAGCAGTGTCACGCTTCCCTTCGCGTGGATCAAGGGATCTGTGGTCATTTCCCTCGAGGCTTTCCCACGAGGCTTTCCCACAGGGCTGTCCCACGTGCCACCGTGGTGTGAGTCGATCCTCGGCTTGAAAGTCGAGGCAGTGCAGGGAAAACAGGTTTCCCTGGAATGGACTGAGACATCTGGGGACTCTGGGAATGGTGGCACGAACCTGGAGTTCCTCTCGCCTTTCCTGTGGAGAGCGCCTCCTCTTGAGATGCGACGGGAACGCCGCGAATTCTTTCCCCGACCACGCAGGGAAAGGATCCCTCCTCTCGAGCTAGGAGGCGGAAACGGGGCTCCTCTGGATGTGGGCGGGACTCTCGTGCTTCCTCTCGAGTGGAGACGGGTATGTCGGGGAACTTCTTGAGTTGCAGCAAGGGTGTGAAGGACCCTTTGGAAGTTCCAGAGGTTAAGGTGTGATTAGCCTCGAGATACCTCAGCGGAAATGGGCCTCATGCTCGCCTGGAGGGGAGAACCTCCTGGATTTTCTCGAGTTGCGGCAGGTGCTCTCGACTTACGACGGGGACCTCAGGGACCCGCTCTGGTGGCCTCAGGAAAGGCCAGTCCCCATGCGAGTTGCTCGGGGGCCTCTCGGGATTCCTCTCCCGTCGATGCCGGGGCCTAAGACCTTGTGTGGAGTCAGGTGCCGGAACCTGAGGATTCCTCTCCAGTGCTGACATGGATCTTGGGGTACTTCTGGAGTCTCCCCAGGGCAGTCAGTCCTCGTCTCGAGTGGGGCATGCACGTGCGCTTTCCTCCCGAGCTGTAGCAGCAGTGTCACGCTTCCCTTCGCGTGGATCAAGGGATCTGTGGCTTTCCTCAGCTTTCCAGAGGCTTTCCCACGAGGCTTTCCCACAGGGCTGTCCCACGTGCCACCGTGGTGTGAGTCGATCCTCGGCTTGAAAGTCGAGCAGTGCAGGGAAAACAGGTTTCCCTGGAATGGACTGAGACATCTGGGGACTCTGGGAATGGTGGCACGACCTGGAGTTCCTCTCGCCTTTCCTGTGGAGAGCGCCTCCTCTTGAGATGCGACGGGAACGCCGGGAATTCTTTCCCGACCACGCAGGGAAAGGATCCCTCCTCTCGAGCTAGGAGGCGGAAACGGGGCTCCTCTGGATGTGGGCGGGACTCTCGTGCTTCCTCTCGAGTGGAGACGGGTATGTCGGGGAACTTCTTGAGTTGCAGCAAGGGTGTGAAGGACCCTTTGGAAGTTCCAGAGGTTAAGGTGTGATTAGCCTCGAGATGCCTCAGACGGAAATGGGCCTCATCTCGCCTGGAGGGGAGAACCTCCTGGATTTTCTCGAGTTGCGGCAGGTGCTCTCGACTTACGACGGGGACCTCAGGGACCCGCTCTGGTGGCCTCAGGAAAGGCCAGTCCCCATGCGAGTTGCTCGGGGCCTCTCGGGATTCCTCTCCCGTCGATGCTGGGGCCTAAGACCTTGTGTGGAGTCAGTGCCGGAACCTGAGGATTCCTCTCCAGTGCAGACATGGATCTTGGGTACTTCTGGAGTCTCCCCAGGGCAGTCAGTCCTCGTCTCGAGTGGGGGCATGCACGTGCGCTTTCCTCCCGAGCTGTAGCAGCAGTGTCGCGCTTCCCTTCGCGTGGATCAAGGGATCTGTGTCTTTCCCTCGAGGCTTTCCCACGAGGCTTTCCCACAGGGCTGTCCCACGTGCCACCGTGGTGTGAGTCGATCCTCGGCTTGAAAGTCGAGGCAGTGCAGGGAAAACAGATTTCCCTGGAATGGACTGAGACATCCGGGGACTCTGGGAATGGTGGCACGACCCTGGAGTTCCTCTCGCCTTTCCTGTGGAGAGCGCCTCCTCTTGAGATGCGACGGGAACGCCGGGAATTCTTTCCCGACCACGCAGGGAAAGGATCCCTCCCTCTCGAGCTAGGAGGCGGAAACGGGGCTCATCTGGATGTGGGCGGGACTCTCGTGCTTCCTCTCGAGTGGAGACGGGTATGTCGGGGAACTTCTTGAGTTGCAGCAAGGGTGTGAAGGACCCTTTGGAAGTTCCAGAGTGTTAGGTGTGATTAGCCTCGAGACGCCTCAGCGGAAATGGGCCTCATCTCGCCTGGAGGGGAGAACCTCCTGGATTTTCTCGAGTTGCGGCAGGTGCTCTCGACTTACGACGGGGACCTCAGGGACCCGATCTGGTGGCCTCAGGAAAGGCCAGTCCCCATGCGAGTTGCTCGGGGGCCTCTCGGGATTCCTCTCCCGTCGATGCCGGGGCCTAAGACCTTGTGTGGAGTCGGTGCCGGAACCTGAGGATTCCTCTCCAGTGCTGACATGGATCTTGGGGTACTTCTGGAGTCTCCCCAGGGAGTCAGTCCTCGTCTCGAGTGGGGCATGCACGTGCGCTTTCCTCCCGAGCTGTAGCAGCAGTGTCACGCTTCCCTTCGCGTGGATCAAGGGATCTGTGGCTTTCCCTCGAGGCTTTCCCACGAGGCTTTCCCACGAGGCTTTCCCACAGGGCTGTCCCAACGTGCCACGTGGTGTGAGTCGATCCTCGGCTTGAAAGTCGAGGCAGTGCAGGGAAAACAGGTTTCCCTGGAATGGACTGAGACATCTGGGGGACTCTGGGAATGGTGGCACTGACCCTGGAGTTCCTCTCGCCTTTCCTGTGGAGAGCGCCTCCTCTTGAGATGAGACGGGAACGCCAGGAATTCTTTCCCGACCACGCAGGGAAAGGATGCCTCCTCTCGAGCTAGCAGGCGGAAACGGGGCCACTCTGGATGTGGGCGGGACTCTCGTGCTTCCTCTCGAGTGGAGACGGGTATGTCGGGGAACTTCTTGAGTTGCAGCAAGGGTGTGAAGGACCCTTTGGAAGTTCCAGAGGTAAGGTGTGATTAGCCTCGAGATACCTCAGCGGAAATGGTCTCATGCTCGCCTGGAGGGGAGAACCTCCTGGATTTTCTCGAGTTGCGGCATGGTGCTCTCGACTTACTGACGGGGACCTCAGGGACCCGCTCTGGTGGCCTCAGGAAAGGCCAGTCCCCATGCGAGTTGCTCGGGGGCTCTCGGGATTCCTCTCCCGTCGATGCTGGGCCTAAGACTTGGTGTGGAGCTCAGTGCCAGGAACCTGAGGATTCCTCTCCAGTGCCGACATGGATCTTGGGGTACTTCTGGATTCTCCCCAGGGCAGTCAGTCCTCGTCTCGAGTGGGGGCATGCACGTGCGCTTTCCTCCCGAGCTGTAGCAGCAGTGTCGCGCTTCCCTTCGCGTGGATCAAGGGATCTGTGTCTTTCCCTCGAGGCTTTCCCACGAGGCTTTCCCACAGGGCTGTCCCACGTGTCCACCGTGGTGTGAGTCGATCCTCGGACTTGAAAGTCGAGGCAGTGCAGGGAAAACAGGTTTCCCTGGAATGGACTGAGACATCTGGGGGACTTTGGGAATGGTGGCTTGACGACCCTGGAGTTCCTCTCGCCTTTCCTGTGGAGAGCGCCTCCTCTTGAGATGAGACGGGAACGCTAGGAATCTTTCCCGACCACGCAGGGAAAGGATCCCTCCTCTCGAGCTAGGCAGGCGGAAACGGGGCCACTCTGGATATGTGGCGGGACTCTCGGACTTCCTCTTGAGTGGAGACGGGTATGTCGGGGAACTTCTTGAGTTGCAGCAAGGGTGTGAAGGACCCTTTGGAAGTTCCAGAGTTAAGTGTGATTACCCTCTAGTTGCCTCAGACGGAAATGGGCCTCATCTCGCCTGGAGGGAGAACCTCCTGGATTTTCTCGAGATGCGGCAGGTGCTCTCGACTTACGACGGGGACCTCAGGGATCCGCTCTGGTGGCCTCAGGAAAGGCCAGTCCCCATGCGAGTTGCTCGGGGACCTCTCGGGATTCCTCTCCCGTCGATGCCTGGGGCCTAAGACCTTGTGTGGAGTCAGTGCCGGAACCTGAGGATTCCTCTCCAGTGCAGACATGGATCTTAGGGTACTTCTGGAGTCTCCCCAGGGCAGTCAGTCCTCGTCTCGAGTGGGGGCATGCACGTGCGCTTTCCTCCCGAGCTGTAGCAGCAGTGTCCGTGCTTCCCTTCGCGTGGATCAAGGGATCTGTGTCTTTCCCTCGAGGCTTTCCCACGAGGCTTTCCCACAGGGCTGTCCCACGTGCCACCGAGATGTGAGTCGATCTTCGGCTTGAAAGTCGAGGCAGTGCAGGGAAAATAGGATTTCCCTGGAATGGACTGAGACATCCAGGGGACTCTGGAATGGTGGCACGACCCTGGAGTTCCTCTCGCCTTTCCTGTGGAGAGCACCTCCTCTTGAGATGCAACGGGAACGCCGGGAATTCTTTCCCGACCACGCTGGGAAAGGATCCCTCCTCTCGAGCTAGGAGGCGGAAACGGGGCTATTCTGGATGTGGGCGGGACTCTCGTGCTTCCTCTCGAGTGGAGTGGGTATGTCGGGGAACTTCTTGAGTTGCAGCAAGGGGTGTGAAGGACCCTTTGGAAGTTCCAGATGTTAGATGTGATTAGCCTCGAGACGCCTCAGCGGAAATGGGCCTCATCTCGCATGGAGGGGAGAACCTCCTGGATTTTCTCGAGTTGCGGCAGGTGCTCTCGACTTACGACGGGGACCTCAGGGACCCGATCTGGTGGCCTCAGGAAAGGCCAGTCCCCATGCGAGTTGCTCGGGGCCTCTCGGGATTCCTCTCCCGTCGATGCCGGGGCCTAAGACCTTGTGTGGAGTCAGGTGCCGGAACCTGAGGATTCCTCTCCAGTGCTGACATGGATCTTGGGGTACTTCTGGAGTCTCCCCATGGAGTCAGTCCTCGTCTCGAGTTTGGGGTGCATGCACGTGCGCTTTCCTCCCGAGCTGTAGCAGCAGTGTCACTCTTCCCTACGCGTGGATCAAGGGATCTGTGGCTTTCCCTCGAGGCTTTCCCACGAGGCTTTCCCAACGAGGCTTTCCCACAGGGCTGTCCCAACGTGCCATCGCGGTGTGAGTCGATCCTCGGCTTGAAAGTCGACGCAGTGCAGGGAAAACAGGTTTCCCTGGAATGGACTGAGACATCTGGGGGACTCTGGGAATGGGGCCTGATACTGGAGTTCCTCTCGCCTTTCCTGTGGAGAGCGCCTACCTCTTGAGATGAGACGGGAACGCTAGGAATTCTTTCCCGACCACGCAGGGAAAGGATGCCTCCTCTCGAGCTAGCAGGCGGAAACGGGGCCACTCTGGATATGGGCGGACCCTCGGTTCCTCTTGAGTGGAGACGGGTATGTCGGGGAACTTCTTGAGTTGCAGCAAGGGTGTGAACGGACCCTTTGGAAGTTCCAGAGGTTAAGGTGTGATTAGCCTCGAGATACCTCAGCGGAAATAGGTCTCATGCTCGCCTGGAGGGGAGAACCTCCTGGATTTTCTCGAGTTGCGGCTGGTGCTCTCGACTTACTGACGGGGAACTCAGGGACCCGCTGTGGTGGCCTCAGGAAAGGCCAGTCCCCATGCGAGTTGCTCGGGGGCCTCTCGGGATTCCTCTCCCGTCGATTGCCGGGTCCTAAGACTTGTGTGGACTCAGTGCCAGGAACCTGAGTATTCCTCTCCAGTGCCGACATGGATCTTGGGTACTTCTGGATTCTCCCCAGGGCAGTCAGTCCTCGTCTCGAGTGGGGGCATGCACGTGCGCTTTCCTCCCGAGCTGTAGCAGCAGTGTCGACGCTTCCCTTCGCGTGGATCAAGGGATCTGTGTCTTTCCCTCGAGGCTTTCCCACGAGGCTTTCCCACAGGGCTGTCCCACGTGTCCACCGTGGTGTGAGTCGATCCTCGGATTGAAAGTCGAGGCAGTGCAGGGAAAACAGGTTTCCCTGGAATGGACTGAGACATCCAGGGGACTTTGGGAATGGGGCTTGACGACCTGGAGATCCTCTCGCCTTTCCTGTGGAGAGCGCCTACACTTGAGATGCAGACGGGGAACGCTAGGAATTACTTTCCCGACCACGCAGGGAAAGGATACCCTCCTCTCGAGCTAGCAGGCGGAAATCGGGGCCCTCTGGATATGTGCGGGACTCTCGGATTCCTCTTGAGTGGAGACGGGTATG
Organism: Capra hircus; assembly: GCF_001704415.2. Lineage (NCBI taxonomy): Eukaryota > Metazoa > Chordata > Mammalia > Artiodactyla > Bovidae > Capra > Capra hircus. The sequence continues at coordinate 16,559 of NW_017211993.1, forward strand.
TCGGGGAACTTCTTGAGTTGCAGCAAGGGTGTGAAGGACCCTTTGGAAGTTCCAGAGTTAAGGTGTGATTACCCCTAGTTGCCCTCAACGGAAATGGGCCTCATCTCGCCTGGAGGGGAGAACCTCCTGGATTTTCTCGAGATTGCGGCAGGTGCTCTCGACTTACGACGGGGACCTCAGGGATCCGCTCTGGTGGCCTCAGGAAAGGCCAGTCCCCATGCGAGTTGCTCGGGGACCTCTCGGGATTCCTCTCCCGTCGATGCTGGGGCCTAAGACCTTGTGTGGAGTCCAGTGCCCGGAACCTGAGGATTCCTCTCCAGTGCCAACATGGATCTTAGGGTACTTCTGGAGTCTCCCAGGGGCAAGTCAGTCCTCGTCTCGAGAGGGGGGCATGCACGTGCGCTTTCCTCCCGAGCTGTAGTAGCAGTGTCGTGCTTCCCTTCGCGTGGATCAAGGGATCTGTGTCTTTCCCTCGAGGCTTTCCCACGAGGCTTTCCCACAGGGCCTGTCCGGTGCCACCGGATGTGAGTCGATC
>NW_017211994.1:0-17092 GCF_001704415.2 Capra hircus
CTGGGAAAGCCTAGCGGGGAAAGCCTCGAGGGAAATCCACAGATGCCGTGGTCCAGGCGAACGGAAGCGCAACACTGCTGCTACAGCTGGGAGGAAAGCACACGTGCATGTCCCCACTCGAGACGAGGACTGACTCCCCTGGGGAGACTCCAGAAGTACCCCAAGATCCATGTCAGCACTTGGAGAGCAATCCTCAGGTTCCGGCACCGACTCCACACGAGGTCTTATGCCCCCGCATCGACGAGAGAGGAATACCGAGAGGCACCCCGAGCAATTCGCATGGGACTGGCCTTTCCGTGAGGCCACCAGAGCGGGTCCCTGAGGTACCCGTCGTAAGCCGAGAGCGCCTGCCACAACTCAAGAAAATCCAGGAGTTTCTCCCCTCCAGGCGAATGAGGCCATTTCCACTGAGGTGTTTCGGAGGCTAATCACACCTAACCTCTGAAAATTCCAAACGGTCCTTCACGCCATTGCTGCAACTCAAGAAGTTCCCCGACATACCCGTCTCCACTCGAGAGGTAGCACGACAGTCACGAACACATCCAGAGGAGCCCAGTTTCCGCCTCCTAGCTCGAGAGGAGGGATCCTTACCCTGCGTTTTCGGAAAGAATTCCCGGCGTTCCGTAGCATCTCAAGAGGAAGCGCTCTCCACAGGAAAGGCGAGAGGAACTCCAGGGTCGTGCCACCATTCCAGAGTCCCCCAGAGGTCTCAGTCCATTCCAGGGAAACCTGTTTTCCATGCACTGCCATGACTTTCAAGCCGAGAAACGACTCACACAACGGTGGCATTTGGGACAGCCGTGTGGGAAACCCTCGTGGGAAAGCCTCAAGGGAAAGCCACAGATCCCTTACTGCCGCGAAGGGAAGCGCGACACTGCAGCTAGAGCTCAGGAGTAGAGCCCACCTGCATGCCCCATTCGAGACGAGGACTGACTCCCGTGGTGAGACTCCAGAAGTACCCCAAGATCCATGTCAGCACTGGAGAGGAATCCTCAGGTTCCGGCACCCACTCCACACAGAGATCGTAGGCCCCGGCATCGACGGGAGAGGAATTCCGAGAGTCCCGAGCAACTCGCATAGGGAATGGCCTTTCCAGAGGCCACCAAAGCAGGTCCCTGAGGTCCCCGTCGTAAGTCGAGAGCACCTGTCGCAACTCGAGAAAATCCAGGAGGTTCTCCCCTCCAGGCGAGATGAGGCCCATTTCCGCTGAGGTGACTCGAGGCTAATCACACCTAACCTCTGAAACTTCCAAAGGGTCCTTCACGTCCTTTCTGCAACTCAAGAATTTCCCGACATACCTGTCTCCACTCGAGAGGAAGCACGAGAGTCCTGCCACATCCAGTGGAGCCCCGTTTCCGTCTCCTACTCGAGAGGAGGGATCCATTCCCTGCGTTGTCGGGAAAGAATTCCCGGTGTTCCTGTCGCATCTCAAAGAGGAGGCACTCTCCACAGGAAAGGCGAGAGGAACTCCAGGGTCGTGCCACCATTCCCAGAGTCCCCCAGATGTCTCAATCCATTCCAGGGAAACCTGTTTTCACTGCATTGCTTGGCTTTCAAGCCTAGGATCGACTCACACCATGGTGGCACGTGGGACAGCCCTTTGGGAAAGCCTCGTGGGAAAGCCTCGTGGGAAAGACTCGAGGGAAAAGCCACAGATCCCTTACTCCACAAGAAGGGAAGCGAGATACTGCAGCTACAGCTCGGAGGTAAGTGCATGTGCATGCGCCCACTCGAGACGAGGACTGACTCACCTGGGGAGACTCCAGAAGTACCCAAGATCCATGTCAGCAATGGAGAGGAATCCTCAGGTTCCGGCACCGACTCCACGCAAGGCCTTAGGCCCAGGCATTGATGGGAGTGAAATCCCGAGAGGCCCTCGAGCCACTCGCATGGGGACTGGCCTTCCTGAGGCCACCAGAGCGGAGTCCCTGAGGTCCCCGTCATAAGGCAAGAGCACCTGCCACAACTCGAGAAATCCAGGAGGTTCTTCCCTTCAGACGAGATGAGGCCCATTTCCACAGAGGCGACTCGAGGCTAATCACACCTAACCTCTGGACCTTCCAAAGGGCCCTTCACACCCTTGCTGCAACTCAAGAAGTTCCCTGACATACCCGTCTCCACTCGAGAGGAAGCACGAGAGTCCCGCCCACATCCAGAGGAGCCCTGTTTCCGCCTCCTAGCTCGACAGGAGGGATCCTTTCCCTGCGTGTTCGGAAAAGAATTCCCGGGTTCCCGTAACATATCAAGAGGGGGGCGCTCTCCACAGGGAAAGGCGAGAGGAACTCCAGGGTCGTGCCACCATTCCAGAGTCCCCCAGATGTCTCAGTCCATTCCAGGGAAGCCTGTTTCCCCCGGCACTGCCTCGACTTTCAAACCGAGGATCGAATGACACCACGGTGGCACGTGGGACATCACTGGGGGAAAGCCTCGTTGAAAAGCCTGGTGGGAAAGCGTCGCGGGAAAGCCTCGAGGGAATGCCATAGATCCTATGATCCACGGGAAGGGAAGCGTGACACTGCTGCTACAGCTCTGGGAGGAAAGCGCACGTGCATAACCCCACTGGAGAGGAGGACTCACTCCCCTGGGGAGAATTCAGAAGTACCCCAAGAGCGATGTCAGCACTGCAGAGGAATTCTCAGTTTCCGACACCAACTCCACACAAGGTCTTAGGGCCCCGGCATCGATGGGAGAGGAATCCCGAGCGGCCCCCGAGCAAATCGCATGGGGACTGGCCTTTCCTGAGGCCACCAGAGCGGGTCCCTGAGGTCCCTGTCGTAAGTCGAGAGCACCTGCCGCAACTCGAGAAAATCAAGGAGGTTCTGCCCTCCAGGCGAGATGAGGCCCATTTCGCTGAGGCGTCTCGAGGCTAATCACACCTAATCTCTGGAACTTCCAAAGGGTCCTTCACACCCTTGCTGCAACTCAAGAATTTCCACGACATACCCGTCTCCACTCGAGAGGAAGCACAAGAGCTCCGCTCACATCCAGAGGATTCCCGGTCGTCCGCCTCGTAGCTCGAGAGGAGGGATCCTTTCCCTGTGTGGTTGGGAATGAATTCCCGGCATTCCCGTCGCATCTCAAGATGAGGCGCTCTCCACAGGAAAGGCGAGAGGAACTCAAGGGTCGTGTCCACCATTCGCAGAGTCCCCCAGATGTCTCAGTCCATTCCAGGGAAACCTGTTTTCCCTGCACTGCCTTGACTTTCTAGCCGAGGATCGACTCACACCACGGTGGTACGTGGGACAGCCCTGTGGGAAAGCCTCGTGGGAAAGCCCCATGGGAATGCCTCGTGGGAAAGTCTCTAGGGAAAGCCACAGATCCCTTGATACACGCGAAGGGAAGCGTGACACTGCTGCTACAGCTCTGGAGGAAATCCCACGTGCATGCCCCCACTCGAGACGAGGACTGACTCCCCTGGGGAGACTCCAGAAGTACCCCAAGATCCATGTCAGCACTGGAGAGGAATCCTCAAGTTCCGGCACTGAAATCACACAAGGTGGTAGGCCCCCGGCATCGAACGGGAGAGGAATCCCGAGAGGCCCCTGAGCAACGCGCATGTGGACTGGCCTTTCCTGAGTCCACCAGAGCGGGTCCCTGAGGTCCCCGTCATAAGTCGGAGAGCACCTGCCGCAACTCGAGACAATCCAGGAGGTTCTCCCCTCCAGGCGAGATGAGGCCCTTTTCGGATGAGGCTCCTCTAGGCTAATCACACCTAAAGGCTGGAATTTCCCAAGGATCCTTAACACCCTTGCTGCAAGGCAAGAAGTTCCCCGACATACCCGACTCCACTCGAGAAGAAGGACGAGAGTCCCGCCCACTTCCAGAGGAGCCCTGTTTCCGCCTCATAGCTCTAGAGGAGTGATCCTTTCCCTGCGTGGTCGGGAAAGAATTCCCGGCGTTCTTGTCGCATCTCAAGAGGAGGCGCTCACCACTTGAAACGCGAGAAGAACTCCAGGTTCGTGCCACCGTTCCCACACTCCCCCAGATGTCTCATTCCATTCCACGGAAACCTGTTTCCCTGCACTGCCCTCGACTTCCAAGCTGAGGATAGACTCACACTACGGTGGCATGTGGGACAGCCCTTTGGGAAAGCCTCGTGGGAAAGTCTCCTGGGAAAGCCTCGAGGGAAAGCCACAGATCCCATGATCCACGCGAAGGGAAGCGAGACACTGCTGCTACAGCTCAGGAGGAAAACACACGTGCATGTCCCCTCTCGCGACGAGGAATGACTCCCCTGGGAGACTCCAGAAGTACCCAAGATCCATGTCAGCACTGGAGAGGAATCCTCAGGTTCCGGCACAGACTCCACACAAGGTCTCAGGCCCCGGCATCGACGGGAGAGGAATCCCGAGAGGCCCCCCGAGCAACTGCATGGGTACTGGCCTTTCCTGAGGCCACCAGAGCGGGTCCCTGAGGTCCCAGTCGTAAGTCGAGAGCACATGCCGCAACTCGAGAAAATCCAGGAGGTTCTCCCATCCAGGCGAGATGAGGCCCATTTCCGCTGAGGCATCTCGAAGGCTAATCACACCTAACATCTGGAACTTCCAAAGGGTCCTTCACACCCTTGCTGCAACTCAAGAAGTTCCCCGACATACACGTCTCCACTCCAGAGGAAGCACGAGAGTCCCGCCCACATCCAGAGGAGCCCCGTTTCCACCTCCTAGCCCGAGAGGAGGGATCCTTTCCCTGCATGGTCGGGAAAGAATTCCCGCCGTTCCCGTCACATCTCAAGAGGAGGCGCTCTCCACAGGAATGGCGAGAGGAACTCCAGTGTCGTGCCACCATTCCCAAGGTCCCCCAGATGTCTCAGTCCATTCCAGGGAAACCTGTTTTCCCTGCACTGCCTCGACTTTCAAGCCGAGGATCGACGCACACCACGGTGGCACGTGGGACCGCCCTGTGGGAAAGCCTCGTGGGAAAGCCTCGTGGGAAAGCCTCTAGGGAAAGACACAGATCCCTTGATCCACGCGAAGGTAAGCGTGACACTGCTGCTTCAGCTCGGGAGGAAATCGCACGTGCATGCCCCAACTCGAGACGAGGACTGACTCCCCTGGGGAGACTCCAGAAGTACCCCAAGATCCATGCCGGCACTGTAGAGGAATCCTCAGGTTGCCACACTGACTCCACACAAGGCCTTAGGCCCAAGCATCGAAGGGAGAGAAATCCCTAGAGGCCCCCGAGCAACTCGCAATGGGACTGGCCTTTCCTGAGGCCACCAGAGTGGGTCCCTGAGGTCCCAGTCGTAAGTCGAGAGCACCTGCCGCAACTCGAGAAAATCCAGGAGGTTCTCCCCTCCAGGCGAGAAAAGTCTCATTTCCGCTGAGGTTTCTCGAGGCTAATCACACCTTACCTCTGGAACTTCCAAAGGGTCCTTCACACCCTTGCTGCAACTCAAGAAGTTCCCCGACATACCCGTCGCCACTCGACAGGAAGCACGAGAATCCCACCCACACCCAGAGGAACCCTGTTTCCGCGTCCTAGCTCGAGAGGTGGGATCCTTTCCCTGCGTGGTCGGGATAGAATACCCGGTGTTCCCGTCACATCTCAAGAGGAGGCGCTCTCCACAGGAAAGGCGAGAGGAACTCCAGGGTCGTGCCACCATTCCCAGAGTCCCCTGGATGTCTCAGTCCATTCCAGGGAAACCTTTTTTCCCTGCACTGCCTCGACTTTCAAGCCGAGGATCGACTCACACCACGGTGGCACGTGGGACAGCCCTGAGGGAAAGCCTCGTGGAAAAGCCTCTTGGGAAGCCACAGATCCCTTGATCCACGCGAAGGGAAGCTTGACACTGCTACTACAGCTCGGGAGGAAAGCGCACGTGCATCGACCCACTCGAGACAAGGACTGACTCCACTGGGGAGACTCCAGAAGTACCCCAAGATCCTTGTCAGCACTGGAGAAGAATCCTCAGGTTCCGGCACCGACTCAACACAAGGTCCTAGGCCCCGGCATCGACGGCGGAGGAAACCCGAGAGGCCCCCGAGCAACTCGCATGGGGACTGGCCTGTCCTGAGGCCACCAGAGCGGGTCCCTGAGGTCCCCGTCGTAAGTCGAGAGCGCCTGCCGCAACTCGAGAAAATCCAGGAGGTTCTACCCTCCAAGCGAGATGAGGCCCATTTCTGCTTAGGCAAATAGGGGGTAATCACACTAAACTCTGGAATTTCCTAAGGGTCCTTCACACCCTTGCTGCAACTCAAGAAGTTCCCCGACATACCCGTCTCCACTCAAGAGGAACACGAGAGTCCCGCCCACTTCCAGAGTGGCCCCGTTTCCGCCTGCTAGCTCGAGAGGAGGGATTCTTTCCCTGCGTGGTCGGGAAAGACTTCCTAGCGTTCCTGTCGCATCTCAAGAGGAGGCGCTCTCCACAGGAAGGCGAGAGGAACTCCAGGATCAGGCCCCATTCCCAGAGTCACCCAGATTTCTCAGTCTATTCCAGGGAAACCTGTTTTCCCTGCACTGCTTCGACTTTCAAGTCGCGGATCAACTCACACCACGGTGGCACGTGAGACAGCCCTGTGGGGAAGCCTCGTGGGAAAGTCTTGTGGGAAAGCCTCGAGGGAAAGCCACAGATCCCTTGATCCACGCGAAGGGTAGTGTGACACTGCTGCTACAGCTGGGGAGGAAAGCACACGTGCATGCCCCCACTTGAGACTCGGACTGACTCCCCTGGGGAGACTGCAGAAGTACCCCAAGATCCATGTCAGTGCTGGAGAGGAATCCTCAGGTTTCGGAACCGACTCCACACAAGGTCTTAGGCCCTGGCATCGACGGGAGAGGAATCCCGCGAGGCTCCCGAGCAACTCGCAAGGGGACTGGCCTTTCCTGAGGCCACCAGAGCGGGTCCCTGAGGTCCCAGTCGTAAGTCAAGAGCACCTGCCACAACTCGAGAAAATCCAGGAGGTTCTCCCCTCCAGGCGAGTTGAGAGCCATTTCCGCTGAGGCGTCTCGAGGCTAATCACACCTAAACTCTGGAAATTCCAAAGGGTCCTTCACACCCTTGCTGCAACTCAAGAAATTCCCCGACATACCCGTCTCCACTCGAGAGGAAGCACGAGAGTCCCGCCCACATCCAGAGGAGCTCCGTTTCCGCCTCCTAGCTCGAGAGGAGGTATCCTTTCCCTGCGTCGTCGGGAAAGAATTCCCGGCGTTCCCGTCGCATCTCAAGTGGAGGCGCTCTCCACAGGAAAGGCGAGAGGAACTCCAGGGTCGTGCCACATTCCCAGAGTCCCCCAGATGTCTCAGTCCATTCCAGGGAAACCTGTTTTCCCTGCACTGCCTCGACTTTCAAGCCGAGGATCGACTCACACCACGGTGGCACGTGGGACAGCCCTGTGGGAAAGCCTCGTGGGAAAGGCTCGTGGGAAAGACTCGAGGGAAAGCCCCTGATCCCTTGATCCACGCGAAGGGAAACGTGACACTGCTGCTACAGCTCGGGAGGAAAGCGCACGTGCATGCCCCCCTCGAGACGAGGACTGACTCCCCTGGGGAGACTTCAGAAGTACCCCAAGATCCATGTCAGCACTGGAGAGAAATCCTCAGGTTCCGGCACTGACTCCACACAAGGTTTTAGGCCCCAGCATCGACGGAGAGGAAACCCGAGAGGCCCCGAGAGGCCCCGAGCAACGCGAAAGGGGACTGGCCTTTCCTGAGGCCACCAGAGCGGGTCCCTGAGGTCCCCGTCGTAAGTCGAGAGCACCTGCCGCAACTCGAGAAAATCCAGGAGGTTCTCCCGTCCAGGCGAGATGAGGCCCATTTCCGCTGAGGCGTCTCGAGGCTAATCACACCTAACCTCTGGAACTTCCAAAGGGTCCTTCACACCCTTGCTGCAACTCAAGAAGTTCCCCGACATACCCGACTCCACTCGAGAGGAAGCACGAATGTCCCGCCCACATCAAGAGGAGCCCCGGTTCCGCCTCCTAGCTCGAGAGGAGGGATCCTTTCCCTGCGTGGTCGGGAAAGAATTCCCGGCGTTCCCGTCGCATCTCAAGTGGAGGCGCTCTTCCACAGGAAAGGCGAGAGGAACTCCAGTGTCGTACCACATTCCCAGAGTCCCCCAGATGTCTCAGTCCATTCCAGGGAAACCTGTTTTCCCTGCACTGCCTCGACTTTCAAGCCGAGGATCGACTCACACCACGATGGCACGTGGGACAGCCTGTGGGAAAGCCTCGGAGGGAAAGCCCCTGATCCCTTGATGCTCGCGAAGGGAAGCGTGACACTGCTGCTACAGCTCGGGAGGAAAGCGCACGTGCATGCCCCCACTCGAGACGAGGACTGACTCCCCTGGGGAGACTCCAGAAGTACCCCAAGATCCATATCAGCACTGGATTGGAATCCTCGGTTTCCGGCACCGATTCCACACAAGACCTTAGGCCCGGGCATCGACGGGAGAGGAATCCTGAGAGGCCCCAAGCAACTCGAATGGGGACTGGCCTTTCCTCAATCCTCTAGAGCTGGTCCCTGAGGTCCCCTTCGTAAGTCGAGAGCACCTGCCGCAACTCAAGAAAATCCAGGAGGTTCTCCCATCCAGGCGAGATGAGGCCCATTTTCGCTGAGGCGTCTCGAGGCTAATCACACCTACCTCTGGAACTTACCAAAGGGTCCTTCACACCCTTGCTGCAACTCAAGAAGTTCCGCGACATAACCGTCTCCACTCGAGTGGAAGCACGAGTAGTCCCGCCCACATCCAGAGGAGCCCCGTTTCCGCCTCCTAGCTCGAGAGGAGGGATCCTTTCCCTGCGTGGTCGGGAAAGAATTCTCGGCATTTCCGTCGCATCTCAAGAGGAGGCGCTCTCCACAGGAAAGGCGAGAGGAACTCCAGGGTCGTGCCACCAATCCCAGAGTCCTCCGAGATGTCTCAGTCCATTCCAGGGAAACCTTGTTTTCCCAGCACTGCGTCGACTTTCAAGCCGAGGATCGACTCACACCACGGTGGCACGTGGGACAGCCCCTGTGGGAAAGCCTCGTGGGAAAGCCTCGTGGAAAGCCTCGTGAAGCCTCGAGGGAAAGCCACAGATCCCTTGATCCACGCGAAGGGAAGCGTGACACTGCTGCTACAGCTCGGGAGGAAAGCGCACGTGCATGCCCCCACTCGAGACGAGGACTGACTCCCCTGGGGAGACTCCAGAAGTACCCCAAGATCCATGTCAGCACTGGAGAGGAATCCTCAGGTTCCGGCACCGACTCCACACAAGATCTTAGGCCCCGGCATCGACGGGAGAGGAATCCTGAGAGGCCCCCGAGCAACTCGCATGGGGACTGGCCTTTCCTGAGGCCACCAGAGCGGGTCCCTGAGGTCCCCGTCGTAAGTCGAGAGCACCTGCCGCAACTCCAGAAAATCCAGGAGGTTCTCCCTCCAGGCGAGATGAGGCCCATTTCCGCTGAGGCGTCTCGAGGCTAATCACACCTAACCTCTGGAACTTCCAAAGGGTCCTTCACACCCTTGCTGCAACTCAAGAAGTTCCCCGACATACCCGTCTCCACTCGAGAGGAAGCACGAGAGTCCCGCCCACATCCAGAGGAGCCCCGTTTCCGCCTCCTAGCTCGAGAGGAGGGATCCTTTCCCTGCGTGGTCGGGAAAGAATTCCGGCGTTTCCCGTCGCATCTCAAGAGGAGGCGCTCTCCACAGGAAAGGCGAGAGGAACTCCAGGGTCGTGCCACCATTCCCAGAGTCCCCAGATGTCTCAGTCCATTCCAGGGAAACCTGTTTTCCCAGCACTGCGTCGACTTTCAAGCCGAGGATCGACTCACACCACGGTGGCACGTGGGACAGCCCTGTGGGGAAAGCCTCGTGGGAAAGCCTCGTTGTGGGAAAGCCTCGAGGGAAAGCCACAGATCCCTTGATCCACGCGAAGGGAAGCGTGACACTGCTGCTACAGCTCGGGAGGAAAGCGCACGTGCATGCCCCCACTCGAGACGAGGACTGACTCCCCTGGGGAGACACCAGAAGTACCCCAAGATCCATGTCAGCACTGGAGAGGAATCCTCAGGTTTCCGGCACCGACTCCACACAAGATCTTAGGCCCCGGCATCGACGGGAGAGGAATCCCTGAGAGGCCCCGGAGCAACTCGCAATGGGGACTGGCCTTTCCTGAGGCCACCAGAGCGGGTCCCTGAGGTCCCCATCGTAAGTCGAGAGCACCTGCCACAACTCGAGAAAATACAGGAGGTTCTCCCCTCCAGGCGAGATGAGGCCATTTCCGCTGAGGCGTCTCGAGGCTAATCACTTCTAACATCTGGAACTTCCAAAGGGTCCTTCACACCCTTGCTGCAACTCAAGAAGTTCCCCGACATAACCGTCTCCACTCGAGAGGAAGCACGAGAGTCCCGGCCACATCCAGAGGAGCCCTGTTTCCGCCTCCTAGCTCGAGAGGAGGGATCCTTTCCCTGCGTGGTCGGGAAAGAATTCCCGGCGTTCCCGTCGCATCTCAAGAGGAGGCGCTCTCCACAGGAAAGGCGAGAGGAACTCCAGGGATCGTGCCACATTCCCAGAGTCCACTCAGATGTCTCAGTCCATTCCAGGGAAACCTGTTTTCTCAGCACTGGCGACTCAAGCGAATCGACTCCACCACGTGGCCGGGAACAGCCTGTTCGAAGCCTCGTGGAGCCGGTTGAGTCGAGGGAACTCTGACCTTGGCACGCGAAGCCAAGGTGGAAGCCGTGGACAGCCTGTGCTGACAGCCTCGGAGAAGCGCTCGTGCTGGAAATGGCACTGACTCGCCGGAGATGGGAAGAACCCCCTAGATTCATGTCAGCACTGCGAGCAGGAATCCTAACGGTTCCGGCACGCGGCTCCACACAAGATCTAGGCCCCGGCATAGACGGGAGAGGAATCCCGAGAGACCCCTCGGAAGGCCAGTCCCCATGCGAGTTGCTCGGGGGTCTCTCGGGATTCCTCTCCCGTCTGATGCCGGGGCCTAAGATCTTGTGTGGAGCCGGTGCCGGAACCTTAGGATTCCTCTCCAGTGCTGACATGGAATCTGGGGTTCTTCTGGAGTCTCCCCAGTGGAGTCAGTCCTCGTCTCGAGTGGGGGCAAGCACGTGCGCTTTCCTCCCGAGCTGTAGCAGCAGTGTCACGCTTCTCTTCGCGTGGACCAAGGGATCAGTGGGCTTTCCCTCGATGCTTTCCAACGAGGCTTTCCCACGAGGCTTTCCCACAGGGCTGTTCCACGTGCCACCGTGGTGTGAGTCGATCCTCGGCTTGAAAGTCGACGCAGTGCTGAGAAAACAGGTTTCCCTGGAATGGACTGAGACATCGAGTGGACTCTGGGAATGTGGCACGATCCTGGAGTTCCTCTCGCCTTTCCTGTGGAGAGCGCCTCCTCTTGAGATGCGATCGGGAACGCCGGGAATTCTTTCCCGACCACGCAGGGAAAGGATCCCTCCTCTCAAGCTAGGAGGCGGAAACAGGGCTCCTCTGGATGATGGCCGGGACTCTCGTGCTTCCTCTCAAGTGGAGACGGTTATGTCGGGGAACTTCTTGAGTTGCAGCAAGGTGTGAAGGACACTTTGGAAGTTCCAGATGTTAGAAGCTGATTAGCCTCGAGACGCCTCAGCGGAAATGTGCCTCATCTCGCCTGGAGGGAGAACCTCCTGTATTTTCTGGAGTTGCTGACAGGTGCTCTCGACTTACGATGGGGACCTCAGGGACCCGCTCTGGTGGCCTCAGGAAAGGCCAGTCCCCATGTCGAGTTGCTCCGGGGCCTCTCAGGATTCCTCTCCCGTCAATTCCGGGCCTATGATCTTGTGTGGAGTCGGTGCCGGAACCTGAGGATTCCTCTCCAGTGCTGACATGGATCTTGGGGTACTTCTGGTGTCTCCCCAGGGGAGTCAGTCCTCGTCTCGAGTGGGGGGCATGCACGTGCCCTTTCCTCCCGAGCTGTAGCAGCAGTGTCACGCTTCCCTTCGCGTGGATTAAGGGATCTGTGGCTTTCTCTCGAGGCTTTCCCACGAGGCTTTCCCACGAGGTTTTCCCACGAGGCTTTCCCACAAGCTTTCCCACAGGGCTGTCCCACGTGCCACCGTGGTGTGAGTCGATCCTCGGCTTGAAAGTCGACGCAGTGCTGGGAAAACAAGGTTTCCCTGGAATGGACTGAGACATCTCGAGGACTCTGGGATTGGTGGCACGACCCTGGAGTTCCTCTCGCCTTTCCTGTGGAGAGCGCCTCCTCTTGAGATGCGACGGAAATGCCGAGAATTCTTTACCGACCACGCAGGGAAAGGATCCCTCCTCTCGAGCTAGGAGGCGGAAACGGGGCTCCTCTGGATGTGGGCGGGACTTTCGTGCTTCCACTCGAGTGGAGACGGTTATGTCGCGGAACTTCTTGAGTTGCAGCAAGGGTGTGAAGGACCCTTTGTAAGTTCCAGAGGTAGGTGTGATTAGCCTCGAGACGCCTCAGCGAAAATGGGCCTCATCTCGCCTGGATGGGAGAACCTCCTGGATTTTCTTGAGTTGCGGCAGGTGCTCTCGACTTACGAAGGGGACCTCAGGGACCAGCTCTAGAGGATTGAGGAAAGGCCAGTCCCCATTCGAGTTGCTTGGGGGCCTCTCAGGATTCCTCTCCCGTCGATGCCCGGGCCTAAGGTCTTGTGTGGAATCGGTGCCGGAAACCGAGGATTCCAATCCAGTGCTGATATGGATCTTGGGGTACTTCTGGAGTCTCCCCAGGGGAGTCAGTCCTCGTCTCGAGTGGGGGCATGCACGTGCGCTTTCCTCACGAGCTGTAGCAGCAGTGTCACGCTTCCCTTCGCGAGCATCAAGGGATCAGGGGCTTTCCCTCGAGGCTTTCCCACAGGCTGTCCCACGTGCCATCGTGGTGTGAGTCGATCCTCGGCTTGAAAGTCGAGGCAGTGCAGGGAAAACAGGTTTCCCTGGAATGGACTGAGACATCTGGGGGACTCTGGGAATGTGGTACGACACTGGAGTTCCTCTCGCCATTTCCTGTGAAGAGCGCCTCCACTTGAGATGCGACGGGAACGCCGGGAATTCTTTCCCGACCACGCAGGGAAAGGATCCCTCCTCTCGAGCTAGGAGGCGGAACCGGGGCTCCTCTTGATGTGGGCGGGACACTCGTGCTTCCTCTCGAGTGGAGTCGGGTATGTCGGGGAACTTCTTGAGTTGCAGCAAGGGTGTGAAGGACCCTTTGGAAGTTCCAGAGGTTAGGTGTGATTAGCCTCGAGACGCCTCAGCGGAAATGGGCCTCATCTCGCCTGGACGGGAGAACCTCCTGGATTTTCTCGAGTTGCGGCAGGTGCTCTCGACTTATGACGGGGACCTCAGGCGACCCGCTCTGGTGGCCTTCAGGAAAGGCCAGTCCCCTTTCGAGTTGCTCGGGGGCCTCTCGGGGGCCTCTCGGGTTTCCTCTCCCGTCGATGCTGGGGCCTAAAACCTTGTGTGGAGTCAGTGCCGGAACCTGAGGATTTCTCTCCAGTGCTGACATGGATCTTGGGGTACTTCTGAAGTCTCCCCAGGGGAGTCAGTCCTCGTCTCGAGGGGGGCATGCACGTGCGCTTTCCTCCCGAGCTGTAGCAGCAGTGTCACGTTTCCCTTCGCGTGGATCAAGGGATCAGGGGCTTTCCCTCGAGGCTTTCCCACGAGCCTTTCCCACGAGGCTTTCCCACAGGGCTGTCCCACGTGCCACCGTGGTGTGAGTCGATCCTCGGCTTGAAAGTCGAGGCAGTGCAGGGAAAACAGGTTTCCCTGGAATGGACTGAGACATCTGGGGGACTCTGGGAATGTGGCACGACCCTGGAGTTCCTCTCGCCTTTCCTGTGGAGAGCGCCTCCACTTGAGATGCGACGGGAACGCCGGGAATTCTTTCCCGACGCACGCAGGGAAAGGATACCTCCTCTCGAGCTAGGAGGCGGAAACGGAGCTCCTCTGGATGTGGGCGGGACTCTCGTGCTTCCTCTCGAGTGGAGACGGGTATGTCGGGGAATTTCTTGAGTTGCAGCAAGGGTGTGAAGGACCCTTTGGAATTTCCAGAGTTTAGGTGTGATTAGCCTCGAGACGCCTCAGCGGAAATGGCTCTCAACTCGCCTGGAGGGAGAACCTCCTGGATTTTCTCGAGTTGTGGCAGGTGCTCTTGACTTACGACTGGGACCTCAGGGACCCGCTCTGGTGGCCTCAGGAAAGGCCAGTCCCCTTGCGAGTTGCTCGGGAGGCCTCGCGGGATTCCTCTCCCGTCGATGCCAGGGCCTAAGACCTTGTGTGGAGTCGGTTCCGAAACCTGAGGATTCCTCTCCAGCGCTGACATGGATCTTGGGTACTTCTGCAGTCTCCCCAGGGGAGTCAGTCCGAGTCTCAAGTGGGGGCATGCACGTGTGCTTTCCTCCCCGAGCTGTAGCAGCAGTGTCACAGCTACCCTTCGCGTGGATACAAGGGATCTGTGGCTTTCCCTCGAGGCTTTCCCACAAGACTTTCCCACGAGGCTTCCCCACAGGGCTGTCTCACGTGCCACCGTGGTGTGAGTTGATCCGCGACTTGAAAGTCGAAGCAGTGCAGGGAAAAACTGGTTTCCCTGGAATAGACTGAGAAATCAGGGTGACTCTGGGAATGGGGCCTGATCCTGGAGTTCCTCTCGCCTTCCTGTGGAGAGCGCCTCCTCTTGAGATGCGACAGGAACGCTAGGAAGTTCTTTCCCGACCACGCAGGGAAAGAATCCCTCCTCTCGAGCTAGCAGGCGGAAACGGGGCCACTCTGGAAGTGGGCGGGACTCTCGTGTTCCTCTTGAGTGGAGACGGGTATGTCGGGGAACTTCTTGAGTTGCAGCAAGGGTGTGAAGGACCCTTAGGAAATTCCAGAGTTTAGTGTGATTACCCCCTATTTGCCTAAGCAGAAATGGGCCTCATCTCGCTTGGAGGGTAGAACCTCCTGGATTTTCTCGAGTTGCGGCAGGCGCTCTCGACTTACGATGGGGTCCTCAGGGACCCGCTCTGGTGGCCTCAGGACAGGCCAGTCCCCATGCGAGTTGCTCGGGGGCCTCTCGGGTTTCCTCCGCCGTCGATGCCGGGGCCTAGGACCTTGTGTTGAGTCGGTGCCGGAACCTGAGGATTCTTCTCCAGTGCTGACAAGGATCTTGGGGTACTTCTGGAGTCTCCCCAGTGGAGTCAGTCCTTGTCTCGAGTGGGTCGATGCACGTGCGCTTTCCTCCCGAGCTGTAGTAGCAGTGTCAAGCTTCCCTTCGCGTGGATCAAGGGATCTGTGGCTTCCCAAGAGGCTTTTCCACGAGGCTTTCCCTCAGGGCTGTCCCACGTGCCACCGTGGTGTGAGTCGATCCTCGGCTTGAAAGTCAAGGCAGTGCAGGGAAAAAAGGTTTCCCTGGAATGGACTGAGACATCCAGGGGACTGCTGGGAATGGTGGCACGACCCTGGAGTTCCTCTCGCCTTTCCTGTGGAGAGCGCCTCCTCTTGAGATGTGACGGGAACACCGGGTATTCTATCCCGACCACGCAGGGAAAGGATCCACCTCCTCGAGCTAGACGCGGAAACAGGGTTCCTCTGGGTGTGGGTGGGATTCTCGTGCTTCTCTGTCGAGTGCGACGGGTATGTCGGGGAACTTCTTGAGCTTGCAGGCAAGGGTGTGAAGGACCTTGGGAAATTCCAGAGTAGGTGTGATTAGCTAGAGAGCCTCAGCGAAAAGGGCCTCACTCTCGCCTGGAGGGAGAACCTCCTGGATTTTCTCGAGTTGCGGCAGGTGCTCTCGACTTACGACGGGGACCTCAGGGACCCGCTCTGGTGGCCTCAGGAAAGGCCAGTCCCAGGCCAGTTGCTCGGGGCCTCTAGGAATTCTCTCCCCGTCGATGCGGGGCCTAAGATCTTGTGTGGAGTGGGTGCCGGAACCTGAGGATTCCTCTCCAGTGCTGACATGGATCTTGGGGTACTTCTGGAGTCTCCCCAGGGAGTCAGTCCTCGTCTCGAGTGGGGGCATGCACGTGGGCTTTCCGAGCTGTAGCAGCAGTGTCACGCTTCCCTTCGCGGGAAAAGGGATCTGTGGCTTTCCCTCGAGGCTTTCCCACGAGGGTTTCCCACAGGCTGTCCCAAATGCCACCGTGTGTGAGTCGTCTCGGCTTGAAAGTCAAGGCAGTGCATGGGAAACAGGTTTCCCTGGAATGGACTGAGACATCTGGGGACTCTGGGAATGGTGGCACGACCCTGGAGTTCCTCTCGCCTTTCCTGTGGGAGAGCGCCTCCTCTTGAGATGCGACGGAACGCCGGGAATTCTTTCCCGAAAACGCAGGGAAGGATCCCTCCTCTCGAGCTAGGAGGCGGAAACAGGGCTCCTCTGGATGTGGCGGGACTTCGTGCTTCCTCTCGAGTGGAGACGGGTATGTCGGGGAACTTCTTGAGTTGCAGCAAGGCGTGAAGGACCTTTGGAATTTTCAGAGGTTAGGTGTGATTAGCCTCGAAACTCAGTGGAAATGGGCCTCATCTCGCCTGGAGGGGAGAACCTCCTGGATTTTTCTGAGTTGTGGCAGGCGCTCTCGACTTACGACGGGACCTCAGGGACCGCGCTGGTGGCCTCACGAAAGGCCAGTCCCCATGCGAATTGCTCGGGTGCCTCTCGGGTTCCTCTCTCGTCGATGCCGGGCTAAGACCTCGTGTGGAGTCGGTGCCGGAACCTGAGGATTCCTCTCCAGTGCTGACATGGATCTTGGGGTACTTCTGGAGTCTCCCCAGGGGATCAGTCCTCGTCTCGAGTGGGGCATGCAGTGAACTTTCCTCCCGAGCTGCAGGAGCAGTGTCACGCTTCCCTTCGGGTATATGAAGGGATCTGTGGCTTTCCCTCTAGCTTTCCCACGAAGCTTCCCACGAGGCTTTCCACAGGGCTGTCCCACGTGCCACCGTGGTGTGAGTCGATCCTCGTCTTGAAAGTCGAGCAGTGCAGAAAACAGGTTTCCCTGGAATGGACTGAGATATCTGGGGGACTCTGGAATGATGGCACGAACCCTGAGTTCCTCTCTCCTTTCCTGTGGAGAGCGCCTGCTCTTGAGATGCGACGGGAACGCCGGGAATTCTTTCCGACCACGCAGGGAAAGGATCCCCCTCTCGAGCTAGGAGGCGGAAACGGGGCTCCTCTGGATGTAGGCGGGACTG
>NW_017211995.1:0-17089 GCF_001704415.2 Capra hircus
TAGAGAGATCTATGCACTGCTACCAGCGTAAGCAGGGATTTCAGCTTGACGGGGACTTGCTGCCAGCTCCTTGCTGCCTCCGGGAGCTTCCCTGCTGGCTGTGCACTCGCCTATCAGGCGGGGGCGCAGGGCTCCTCCAGCAGGTCTTGCCTCAGGGGCTGCTTCCCCTGAGTTGGGGCTGTGGGCAGGAACCCAGACACGCAGGATCAGGCCCCAAACACCTGCACATGTCTCTGCTGGGGAGGAGAGTGCTAGGGAACCTACGTCTGTCATACACTTTCTGGGCACCCAAGGAATCAGCCTCCGTGTGTGCGGGGCTGAAAACCCAGCCAGGGGACCTGGGAGCCTGGTGCTCTCCGTGTGGCGCTGAATCTGGGCGGCCAAGCAACCGCTGGAGGAGCCCTGCAGTTGCCCTTCCCTTCCCTCTGACAGAATTCTCACTGCTGGAGCCCTTGGCAGTGTGCAACCCACCAGCCCCTAAGCTCTCCTTAAGGAGGACTGGGACCTAAGTGCAAAGGCAAGGCAGGATTGGAGCTGAGGCAAGAAAGGCGCCAGTGGCGACTCCCAGGCTCCTGCTGCCTGCTCCTTCCTGGAGAGGCAGCCTAAAAGCAAGGCAAGTCTGGGCAAGGCTAGCCCCGGCAGAGCAGCCTCGCGCCAGGAACTCTGCCAGATCGGGGCTCTGAGCAGAGCTAGAGCTCTGCCGTACTGGAGGCGCACTTAGCTCCGTGCAAGCAGGGCTTTCAACTTGACGGGGCTGGGCTGCCTCCTCTTCCCCGAGGAGGCTCGCTTCCCTGCTGGCTGTGCACTCGCCTATCAGGCGGGGCGCAGGGCTCCTCCAGCAGGTCTTGCCTCAGGGGCTGCTTCCCCTGAGTTGGGGCTGTGGGCAGGAACCCAGACACGCAGGATCAGGCCCCAACCACCTGCACATGTCTCTGCTGGGGAGGAGAGTGCTAGGGAACCTACGTCTGTCATACACTTTCTGGGCACCCAAGGAATCAGCCTCCGTGTGTGCGGGGCTGAAAACCCCAGCCAGGGGCCCTGGGAGCCTGGTGCTCTCGGTGCGGCGCTGATTCTAGGCGGCCTAGAAACCGCTGGAGGAGCCCTGCAGTTGCCCTTCCCTTCCCTCTGACAGAGCTCTCACTGCTGAAGCCCTTGGCAGTGTGCAACCCACCACCCCTAAAGCCCTCCCAACGACGCCTGGCACCTATGTGCAAAGGCAAGGCAGGATTGGAGCTGAGGCAAGGAAGGCACCAGTGGCGTCTCCCAGGCTCGCTCAGACAGCTCCTTCCTGGGGAGGGAGCCTAAAAGCAAGGCAAGTCTGGGCAAGGCGAGCCCCCGGCCGAGCAGCCTCGCGCCAGAAACTCTGCAGATCGGGGCTCTGAGCAGAGCTAGAGCTCTGCCGTACTGGAGGCCCACTTAGGCTCCGTGCAAGCAGGGCTTTCCTCTTGACTGGGCTCGGCTGCCTCCTCTTCTCCCGAGGAGGCTCGCTACACTGCTGGCTGTGCTCTCGCCTATCAGGCGGGCGCGCAGGGCTCCTCCAGCAGGTCTTGCCTCAGGGGCTGCTTCCCCTGAGTTGAGGCTGTGGGCGGGAACCCAGACACGCAGGATAAGGCCCCAACCACCTGCACATGTCTCTGCTGGGGAGGAGAGTGCTAGGGAACCTACGTCTCTCACACACTTTCTAGGCACCCACGGAGTCAGCCTCTGGGAGTGTGGGGATGCAAAACCCAGCCAGGGGCCCTTGGAACCTGGTGCTCTCCGTGCGGAGCTTTGTCTGGGCGGCCAAGGAACCGCTGAAGGAGCCCTGCTGTTGCCCTTCGCTTCCCTCTGACAGAGCTTTCACTGCTGGAGCCCTTGGCAGTGTGCAACCCACCAGCCCCTAAGCCCTCCTCAAGGACGCTTGGGACCTAAGTGCAAAGGCAAGGCAGGGGTAGAGCTGAAGCCAGGAAGGCGCCAGTGGCGTTTCCGAGCCTCACACAGCCTGCTCCTTCCTGGGGAGGGAGCCTTAAAGCAAGGCAAGTCTGCGCAAGGCTCGCCTATGGCAGAGCATCTTGGTGCCAGGAACTCTGCCAGATCGGGCCTCTGAACAGAGCTAGAGATCTGCCGTACTGGAGTCGCACTTAGCTTCGTGTAAGCAGGGATTTCAGCTTGACGGGGACTTGCTGCCTCCTCTTCCCCCGAGGAGGCTCGCTTCCCTGCTGGCTGTGCACTCGCCTATCAGGCGGGGGCGCAGGGCTCCTCCAGCAGGTCTTGCCTCAGGGGCTGCTTCCCCTGAGTTGGGGCTGTGGCAGGAACCCAGACACGCAGGATCAGGCCCCAACACACTGCACATGTCTCTGCTGGGGAGGAGAGTGCTAGGGAACCTACGTCTGTCATACACTTTCTGGGCACCCAAGGAATCAGCCTCCGTGTGTGCGGGGCTGAAAACCCCAGCCAGGGGCCTGGGAGCCTGGTGCTCTCCGTGTGGCGCTGATCTGGGCGGCCAAGCAACCGCTGGAGGAGCCCTGCAGTTGCCCTTCCTTCCCTCTGACAGAGCTCTCACTGCTGGAAGCCCTTGGCAGTGTGCAACCCACCAGCCCCTAAGCCTCCTTAAGGAGGACTGGGACCTAGTGGCAAAGGCAAGGCAGGATTGGAGCTGAGGCAAGAAAGGCGCCAGTGGCGTCCCAGGCTCCTGCTGCTGCTCCTTCCTGGGAGGCAGCCTAAAAGCAAGGCAAGTCTGGGCAAGGCTAGCCCCGGCAGAGCAGCCTCGCGCCAGGAACTCTGCCAGATCGGGGCTCTGAGCAGAGCTAGAGCTCTGCCGTACTGGAGGCGCACTTAGCTCCGTGCAAGCAGGGCTTTCCCTTGACGGGGCTGGGCTGCCTCCTCTTCCCCCGAGGAGGCTCGCTTCCCTGCTGGCTGTGCTCTCGCCTATCAGGCGGGCGCGCAGGGCTCCTCCAGCAGGTCTTGCCTCAGGGGCTGCTTCCCCTGAGTTGGGGCTGTGGGCGGGAACCCAGACACGCAGGATCAGGCCCCAACACCTGCACATGTCTCTGCTGGGGAGGAGAGTGCTAGGGAACCTACGTCTGTCATACACTTTCTAGGCACCCACGGATCAGCCTCCGGGTGTGCGGGGCTGAAAACCCAGCCAGGGGCCCTGGAGCCTGGTGCTCTCCGTGCGGCGCTGTCTGGCGGCCAAGAACCGCTGGAGGAGCCCTGCAGTTGCCCTTCGCTTCCTCTGACAGAGTTTCCACTGCTGGAGCCCTTGGCAGTGTGCAACCCACCAGCCCCTAAGCCCTCCTCAAGGAGCTGGACCTAAGTGCAAAGGCAAGGCAGGATTGGAGCTGAGGCAGGAAGGCGCCAGTGGCGTTCCCAGGCTCACTCAGCCTGCTCCTTCCTGGGAGGAGCCTAAAGCAAGGCAAGTCTGGGCAAGGCTAGCCCTTGGCAGAGCAGCTCGCGGCCAGGAACTCTGCCAGATCGGGGCTCTGAGCAGAGCTAGAGCTCTGCCGTACTGGAGGCGCACTTAGCTTCCGTGCAAGCAGGGCTTTCAGCTTGACGGGCTGGCTGCCTCCTCTTCCCCGAGGAGGCTCGCTTCCCTGCTGGCTGTGCACTCGCCTATCAGGCGGGGGCGCAGGGCTCCTCCAGCAGGTCTTGCCTCAGGGGCTGCTTCCCCTGAGTTGGGGCTGTGGGCGGGAACCCAGACACGCAGGATCAGGCCCAACCACCTGCACATGTCTCTGCTGGGGAGGAGAGTGGCGGGAACCTACGTCTGTCACACACTTTCTAGGCACCCAGGAGTCAGCCTCTGGGTGTTCGGGGCTGCAAAACCCAGCCAGGGGCCCTTGGAACCTGGTGCTCTCCGTGTGGCGCTGAGTCTGGGCGGCCAAGCAACCGCTGAAGGAGCCCTGCTGTTGCCTTTCGATCCCTCCTACAGAACTCTCACTTCTGGAGCCCTTGGTAGTGTGCAACCCACCAGCCCCTGAGCCCTCCTCAAGGACGCTTGGGACCTAAGTGCAAAGGCAAGGCAGGGGAAGAGCTGAAGCCAGGAAGGCGCCAGTGGCGTCTCCCAGCCTCACACAGCCTGCTCCTTCCTAGGGAGGGAGCCTAAAAGCAAGGTAAGTCTGGGCAAGGCTCGCCCATGGCAGAGCAGCCTCGCGACGGGAACTCTGCCAGATCGGGGCTCTGAGCAGAGCCAGAGCTCTGCCGTACTGGAGGCGCACCTAGCTCCCTGCAAGGAGGGCTTTCAAACCCCAAACAATGAACCACATACCCCAAACCCCGAACCACATACCCAAACATGGTACCCGAACCCCAAACCCCATATCCTGAATCTGAACCCCTATCCCAACCGCAAACCCCAAACCCTGAACAGGGAACTCCAAACCCCTTACCCGAACTCAAAACCCCTAACCCAATCCCCAAACTCCGAACCCCAAACACCTAACCCGTACCGTGAACCCCTAACCCTAACCCAAACCCCTAACCCGAGCCCTAAACCCCAAACCCAAACCCCGACCCTCAAGCCCCGAACCGCAAATCCTGAAACACGTAGCCCAAACCCCGAATCCATAACTCCGAACCCCAATCCAGAACCCAACCCCGAACCCCAAACCACTAGCCCGAACCCCAAACCCAAACCCAAACCGCACACCCCTAAACCGAACCCCAAACCCTGAACCCAAACCCCTAACCTGTACCCCCACCCCACACCCCGAACCCGAACCCCAAACCCTAACGCCGAATCGCAAACCCCTAACCTGAACCCCAAATCCCAAACCCCAATCCCAAACGCAAACACCAAAACCGAACCCTAAACCCCGAAACCCCAACCCCCAAACCCAAACTCCAAACTGCTAACCCGAACCCCAAACCCCAAACCCTAACCGGAACCCCAAACCTCAAATCCAAAACCGCACACCCCAAACCTCTAAGCCGAACCCCGAACTGCCAACCCCTAATTCCTAACCCGAACAGCAAAACTCGAAACTGCACCTCACACCCCCAACCCCAAACCATGAACCCAATCCCCTGAACCCCAAACCCCAAACCTCAAATCTCGACCCCCGAACCACAAACCTCACATACTCAACCCCTAATCGGAACCTCAAACCCGAATCCCCAAACCCCAAACCCAAATCCTAAACCCCTAATCCCTAACCCAAACCGTCAACCCAGAAACCGAACCCCTAATCCCCAACCCCCAACCCTCAACCCAAACCCCAAACCCATAACTGGAACCCCAAACCGCGAACCCCTCACCCAAATCCCAAACTCCAAACCCCAAACCCCTAAGCCTTAACCTAAACTGCCAACCCCTAACCCGAACCGAGAATCCTACCCCGAACCCCAAACCCCAAATCCTAACCGCGAACCCCTAACCAAACCCCAAACCCAAACCGCGAACCCCAAACCCTAACCCGAATCCCAAATCCCCAACCCCAACCGTGAACCTCAAACCCCAAACCCCTAACCCTAACCTCAAACCCCAAACCCCAACTGCGAACCTCTAAACCAATCCGAGAACCCCTAACCTGATCCCCAAACCCCAAACCCAAGCCCCAAACTCAAACCGCGAGCCCCAAACCCCAAACCCTTAACCCGATCCTCAAACCCCAAACCCCAACTGCAAACCCCTAATCTGAACCGAGAACCCATAACCTGATCCCCAAACCCCAAACCCCTAAGCTGAACCTTGAACCCCTAATCGGAACCCCCAAACCCCAAACGAGAACCGCGAACCCGGAACCCCAAACCCTGAACTCCAAACCCCAAACCCGAACCCTGAACCCTAACCCGAACCCGAATCCAAACCCTAAGAAGGGAGGGGATTCCCGGTAACCCGAACTCTGAACCTGAACCCTAACAAGTTGAGGGGATGCCGGCACCCTAACCCTAACCCTAACCCTAACAATAAAACTCTAAAAGAAAAAGAAACTTTTCTGGCCTAAGCCCCGCCCCTTGCGGTCCCCATCCGCTCAAAGCAAAAAAGGCAAGCCCGGACTGGAACTTCTGACCCACAAAGCCAGATTGCATGTTTACTCGGCCGTCAGCCTAACCGCTATGCTAACAAAGCCCCCCGGGTTTCATGCTGCTCCCAGGCACTCTTCAAGCCTCGGCCCGCCAGGGCAGGCTAATAAAGAACTATGGGCCCCATTAGCGCTCACTTTAAGCCCTAACCGTAACCTGAACCCTGACCCTGACCTGAACCCTAACCCAAACCCGAACTCTAAGAAGAGGGGGGTTCCCCGAATTCTAACCCTAACCCCGAACCCGAACCCGAGCGAGTTGGGGGGTTGCCCGAACCCTAACCCTAAGCTTCACAATAAACCTCTAAAATCAAAAGAAACTTTTCTGGTCTAAGCCCCGCCTCTTGTGGTCCCCCGCCCCCTAAAAGGGAAAGAGTTAAACCCGGGACTTGAACTCCTGACCTACAGACCCTAGTCTGCCTGACTTACCAGCCTGCCTAACCGCTATGCTACAGAGGCTTGCTGTTTCAGGCAGCGCTCCCGGGCCCTCTTCAAGCCTCTGCGCGCCAGGGTCTGGCTCTATAGAATATCATGGCTGTCCTAGGTCATCTTTGCTTCTTATCCCTAAATCATAGACAGATGAGCTGAGAAAAAGCTTGGGTTGTCTCGGTGGGGTGGATCTGCTTGTCCTTGTGTTTCCCCTGGAGGCAGTCGCGGTCCCGCGGGCCTGGCCTGGCAGGGGGCGTGGGGGCGGGGCGCACCGTGCGCGCGTCGGGGGCGGGGCGAGCCTGGGCGGCTGGTCAGGGGCGCGGCTCACGGGAGCGGGTCTGGGGCGGGGTGAACATGGCGGCGCCTCGGGGCCAGGGGTCCCCAGTTGTGCTCTCAGGGCTCGCCATTGCAGCTGGGACTGCTCGTTTCGTGGGCTCCTGGGTCCCCGTCGATTGGCATCCAGCGAGCAGAGCGCAGGGCTGTGGACCACAGGTAAGGGAACTCGGACTCGGCGGAGCAGGGAACCATGTCTTCTGCCCTTTGTTTGCAGTCTCGGAGCCGACTGAAATGGCGATCGCAGAAAAGCCTCGCCTTTGGGGCCGAGGGTTTTTACCGCTTCACCCCTTTGCATACAGCTCAGACCCGCGCGCTTTTCCCAAGCAGCCGAGTGTATTGCTTCCTACAGGCCTGGAGAGGATAACAGGCAGGAAGGCCAGGGGTCTCCAGACAGAGAAAATAAACTGCAAGTGTCAGACGTTTTTTTCTCTCTCTTAAGAGGCAGGAGGAGACCAAAGAGGGCTGCGGTTTTTTTTTCTCCATCTTGATACAAATGTAAAAGAAGGTTTCTCTGAAAATTCTGTGTTGCCATGACAACTCCTGGCTCCACCTGAATTTAACTTTTCTCAAACCTTGAACTAAGCAATGCATTGTTCTTATGGAAATGTTTGTCTTAAGGTATGTTAATGTCTTCAGGTCAGTTCCCCCTAAGGGCTCAGAAACGACTCGACAAACCGGTTTGTCTTACTCATACCTGGTTCTCTTAACCTCTGTGAATGAAACTATATATTTGCTTGGAAATCTGCCTTTCTTCAAGATTCATGTCCATCATTTTCTGGCCTGGGATGACTCATCTGCTGCCAATGTGATCTCAATGCATGCTGTGGGTGAGGGGCCTGGTGCCATTCTCTGAGACATTGTCTTTCTTTCCTTAGCAGACTGCTAGTGGCTGTATAACATCTGGCTAAAGACTAGCAGGGGGTACTCTTTCTTCCCCCTTTGAATGTCTACGTCAGCAGCTCTCTCGATCTCTTTTCTACTTGAATCAAACTTTTTCACAGAAAACCTCTGAGCCATCAAGCTTCGTCACTTGCCCTGGATTGAATTCTCCTCTGGAGGCCAAGAATGCTGGCATCTTTTGTGGTTTAGCAGCCACCTTTCAGCCTTTTGTAATTCATATTGAATCTTCATTTCAGATGGCAGATGCATTCCACGGTATTGCCAACTGAAGTCTTGTCATCGCTATGGAGTCTCTGTCCATGGCTTGAGGGTATTTTTCAGCAATCATGTATCATTTCCAGTGTGCCAGTCTTGTCATCCTCATTCCATCCATAGCAAAGTCTTTTATTAATGTTGACGTGATTGAAGGGGAATTGTTTGTTTCAATTCCCTTTCAGATTGTTATTTGCTGGTGTATACAGATAACACTGTGTCGTCATTCATTTGTATCCGTTTGGACAGCTTGATAGTTGTCTTTAGTTTCTTTAATTTCTCATAATTGAAGATGACCCTGGCTCATATATTTACAGTCGCACCCCTAGTCTCAGTCATTTCTTCAAAGAACTGTCCTTTTTTTAACATGACATTATTTTTGACTGTGCTGGGTCTTTATTGCTCCTTTGTCTAGTTGTAGTGAGCAGAGGCTACCTTCTAGTTGCTGTGCCATGGCTTCTCATTGCAGTGCTTTCTCTGTGTGCAGAACTTGGGCTCTGGAGCATGCAAACGTCAAGAGTTGTTCAAGGGCTTCATTGCCCCTGGGCGTGTGGAATCTTCTACACAGGAATTGAACCCGTGTTCCCTGCATCGGTAGGCAGCTTCTTTACCACCAGGCCATCGGAGATGTTTCCTGTTCCCTTTTATTAGAGAATGATATTTAAAACATACATGTAGGAGCTCAATATGCTCAGCTGACAATACATGGAGATATATCTCCATGTATTCCAGCTCACCTTTGAACATATTCAGTTAAAGGTAATTTGTGATGATGTCTCCAACCTGATCCACCACGACATGGACATTGTAACGTTTCCTTTTGTTTATCTGGAACTTTGCCTTCCAATGGTAAGATACCTGGCTTCCACCGCTTGTCATACACAGAATTCAGTGCTTGTCCCACGTGGTTACTGGAAAAAAAAAAAAAACTGTCAGATTGTCTTTCAAAGGGGGCTCTGCGTGCATCGCACCAGTATCTTGAGTATGTTTTTGTATGATAGTTTACTATCAGTATACCCTCAGTGGCCAGGTGTCTATTTCAGTCGTTACCAATTATGAATGGGCTTGTTTGCTCTAGTGTTCTTGGACAATTCGAGTACAGTTTCTTTGTCAGATGTGCATTTTTTTAGGAAAAGAGTTGTATTGATTGTTGGCTGTGTTGCATCTTTGTGTGTGGGCTTTTCTCTAGTTTTGGTGAGCATGGGCCATAACGAGTGGTTTGCAGGCTTCTCACTGCAGTGTGTCCTCTTGTTGAGGGGCACAGGCTCACGGGCTTCAGTGGCTGCGGCATGTGAACTCGGCATCGTGGCTTCCAGGATCTAGAGCACAGGCTCGGCAGTTGTGGCACACGGGCTCCATAGGATGTGGCATCTTCCCATCCTAGGGATCGCACATGCATCTCCAGCACTGGCAGGTGGATTCTTGACTATGGAACCACCAGGGCATATTTGAGATTCTAGTTTTCCACACACGTATCTAGTGAAAGAGGCCAGGATCAAGAGGCATGGCAGCTGGGAATCCTCAGCCACAGCTCTGGTGTGCTATCCAAAGCTCTGGGGCCTTTGGTGAGCAGCTCAGCTTCCCTGGGACTGTTTCCTCCCGTCAGAAATGCCCTGCTTTTGGACTGTAGCCCACCAAGCTCCTCTGTCCCTAGGATTTCTGAGACCAGAGTACTGCAGGTGGTGCCATTTCCTTCTCTGCTGCTGCTGCCACGTCGCTTCAGTCGTGCCTGACTCTGCGCGACCCCATAGACAGCAGCCTACCAGGCTCCTCTGTCCCTGGGATTCTCCAGGCAAGAACACTGGAGTGGGTTGCCATGTCCTCCTCCAGTACATGAAAGTGAAAAGTGAAAGTGAAGTCACTCAGTGAAGTCGTGTCCGACTCTTAGTGACCCCGGGGTTGCAGCCTACCAGGCTCCTCTGTCCGTGGGATTCTCCAGGCAATGGTACTGGAGCGGGCTGCCATTGCCTTGTCTGATTTCCTTCTCTGCAAGATAGCGTTTGGAAGCTCTTTTCTCCTGGATATTGCTTTTGATGAAGGAAGGGGGTTCCCTTCCAGGGCTTGAGAGTGAGTTCTTGTCTGACACTGGGCAATGAGTTGTCTGAGGAGAGGAGTGCTGTCCAAGCGAGAGGCTTCATTGGGAAGGGCTGCCGGGGTGGAGGGCAGGAGGGTGAGGGAAACGGAGAGAACCACTCTGTCACGTGGCTCGCACTCTCAGGTTTTATGGTCATCGGGTTCATTTCTGGTTTGTCTCTTGCCAGGCATTCTGAATTGGGATCCTTCTTGGGGGCACACGCATCACTCAGCCGAGATGGATTCCAGCGAAGTGCATCCTGGGAGGTTGGTAGGACCTCTGAACTGGAGCCTCCCATCTCCTGACCTCTCCAGAATTCTGGTTGGTGGTAGCTTGTTCGTTCCTTGTTCCTTCCCAGGACCTCCTGTTGTGAGATGACTCCTGCAAGTGTTTTCTTTTCTCTGTTGCCTGGCCAGGGTGGGTGGTCCGTGGTTCATTTAGCAGTTTCTTTTTGGTTCTCTCGAGTAAGGTCCTCCACAGGGTAAATGTATGAAATGATAAAAGGCAATGTGTTAACTCATTTGTATTCATAATTGGGTAAGTTGGCTTGTTTTGTGTATGTTAGACCTGATCACCAGACCGAAGGTCATGGTAGAACGTTTGTAGTTTTCTAAAATTTCAATAGTTTTTAAAATGGAGTTACCTTGTTGCAAAGTTTGTGTGTATGTTCATATTTTTTTAAACAGTTATTTCTTTTTAGTTGATTGATCATTGCTTTACAATATTGGTTTGATTTGTCATACATCCACATGAATTGACCATAGGTGTACCTATGTCCTCTTGCTCTGGAATCTCCCTCCCACCTCGCACGCATTCCCACCTCTCTAGGTTACTACTGAGCCCCAGTTTGAGTTCCCTGAATCATACAGCAAATTCCCATTGGTTGTCTATTTACAAAGGTTGGTGTACCTGCATCCATGCTGCTCTCTCCATTCATCTCACCCTCTCCCTCTTGTTCCCCACCCTCGTCTGTAAGTCTGTTCTCTATGTCTGCACCTCCATTGCTGCTCTGTGAACAGACTCGTCAGTACCATCCTTCTAGATTCCATGTTTTTCTCTCTTTGACTGACTTCCCTCCCCTTTATTAGAACAAACTCACATGTGTTCCTTTTTATGGCTGCATTCCATACAGGCTCTGATTGTTCCTTAGCCATGTTTTGCGGAGGGTCATGGAGCTATTCTGCTCCATTTCAGTTTGGGCTTCCAGTCTGAGTGCTCGCAGCAGAGCTGCTTCTGGGTGAGCCCTCTGAGGTCTGTGAGCGCCGGGCTGCCCGCTCTTCTCCTGTGGCCCGCAGGGGGGGCGCCAAAGCCCCCTCTGACCCGCGGGCGCAGGACGCTTTGCCTTTAGGCTCTGCCCCGTGAGCAGCTGGCGGGAGCTTTGTCTCCTCAGGACCATCAGGGCTCAGGCTTCTGGATAACAGGGCTGCATCCAGGCTGAGAGGAGCAGGGTTGCCTCAGTGCCCACCAGCAGGGAGGCGCTGCAAGAGCGAAAAATGAGGACGGAGTAGACGTTTCCTGTGTCCAGCTGAGGGCTGACTGGAGGTCCATCTCGGAGGACTCAGGGGGAAAGAGCTCCGTGTGCAAAGCGGTGGGTTTTCAGTTCGATTTGCGTTAGATGATGTAGAGGATGAACACTGATGTTCTTCCGTGTAGGTGGCCGTTTTCCTGTCACTGTTTCTTGAGAAGACTGTCCTTTCCTCTTCGCTCGTTCCTGGTTTGATTTTCAGGAACTGACCATGTACATGTGGGTTCGTTTCTGGGCTCTCTATTCTCTCCTGGAGTCCATGTGTCTGTGTTCCTGCCAGTTCCTCACTGTGGTGGTCACTACAGCTCCGTGATGTAGTTTGAAGAGGGATAGGAAGATGCCTCCAGCTGTGTTCCTCTTTCTCAGAGTCTTTTTGGCCGTTTAAGGTCCTGGTCAACAGTAGCAGTCTAATATGAGGAATATTTCTATTTCTGTGAAAAATGCCATTGAATGTTATTTTGTGATTGCAGTCCGTGTATTTGTTGATGACTTTGGTTGGAATGGACCTTTTAATTCCTCATTGTTCCAGTGCATGAGCGTGGAATAGTTTTCTGTGTATTTGTGTTTTCTTTGGTTTCTTTATCAGTGCTTTCTAGTTTTCTGACTACTGGTCTTTTATGTTCTTGATTAAGTTTGTTGCTAGATGTTTTCTTTAAGTGGGAGTTTCTTAATTTTTTTTTCTGATTGTTATGAGTGTCTAGAAATGCAAGTGATTTTTGGACTGTAAATGGTAGTCTATTATATGATTGTAAATTGATCCCAAATGATTCAGCTTTACTGAAAGTAGTCTAACAACATTTTGTGAAGTGATGTGGAACGTTTTATCTGTAACATCTGTTTCTCCTGCAGTAGGTCATCCAGAGGACCCAAGACATGGTGGTTACTAAGAGACTTCCCACAGTACTTCTTCATTCCACGTGGACTCCTTCAAGGGCAGTGAGCATCGCAGCTTCCCTTGAACTTCGTCTGGGTAAGTCTTGGCCTGTATCAGAAAGCTTCCTGCCTGTCTACTCTAAATTTCTTTTGTGGTATTGACATGGTTGTTTTGAAACCTAGTATACTTTCCAGTCATTTAAAATGTACAGAAAATGCCTAGCAATGGGAACAAGTGCTAGCATTTGCCACATCATCTAAAAGACTCTATGTGTTTTATGCCAAAATGGGTACCTTCTGCAGAACCAGCACATAATCTCCAAAATCAGGAAATCATATGGTATCTACGTTATAATGTAATCCACCGCCCCACTTCCACTTTGCAATGTTCAAGTGTATGAATATATCTTTTGTTTCCATCTTCATCCTTTTTTCTTTATTTAGAGTGTTACTGAGATTTTCAGTTATTTGGACAAACTTGATGGATTGAAAGCAGACATGGTGAATAAGGGTTCTGGGTGGCCTTTTCTATGTGGATTTTTTTTTCACTGAAGATGGTTTGAATATTTATTCGTGTTGTAACATGTATGAATCCTGCATTCTTTCTCCCCCCATAGTAATGAAAAATCAATACTATGCCATTTACCATTTAGATATTTGTAAGCATACAGTGTTGTAGCAGACAACCTTTTCTTGTTTTGCAAACCAGTTTAATAATGTGCACCTTGTGCGTGCTTTGGACAAACTCAGGAAACTGAGTCAGTGACTGAAATGGCCCAAGATATCACCTTAGATTCCATCTTCATCTGAAAACAAAACAGGCACTTCCTGGTGGTCCAGTGGCTGAGACTGGACACTCCCAAAGAAGGAGGCCCAGGTTCATTTCCTGATCCAAGAACTAGATCTCCCATGCCACAACAGAGAATTTGCATGCTGTAGCTAAATATCTGGCTTGCCTCAATGAAGGTTGACCTGGCGCAGCCAAATGAAAACAGAAACAAATATTTAAAAAAATACAACCAAAGGAAAGGAAGGGTATGGTGGCTGTGCAGATTTACGGCTTAGCTTTCCCTATCGATAGAAAAGAAAAAAGAGTTTCAAAAGACTGTGTCTCATCCTTCTATCTGGCATATAGAGAGGATTCCTTTGAAATGAGATTTCTCTGGTAAATGTGACTCACAGAAGAGCTGTCTTGAACTTGGGTTTCAGAGATGATCATGTGTCCTCTAAAAAAATAAAAGTTAATTGGGTCCAACTAATCCTCATGCTGAGGTGGTATATTTTGTGGTAGCATTTGCTCCCCTTCACTTTGCATGTATCCCCATTTGTTTACACTGTCATCTACTGAAGACATCCTGATATTTGAAAGTTTGTAGTGATTACAAGTCGAGCTGTTGTATATAATCATGCGATCCTTTTTTGTCTGGACATGTTTTCAAAGCTGTTTAGTAAGTGCTGGACATGAAGGATTCAGGTCACAGGTGAGCCTTGTTTAGCTGTGGAAAAATCCAGCTATGTTTCTCTGTGGCTTGTGGGATCTTCTGGGGTAAGGGATCGAACTAGAGTGTCTTGCATTGTCAGGCAGATTCTTTACCACTGAGCCACCGGAGAAGCTGTGCCCTACCCCCTTTTCTTGAGTTGACTGGATCTAATAGGTGTGCAGTGCTACCTCACTGTTATTTTAGTTTGTCATTTCCTAATGCTATGTGGTTTTGAGTCTTTTTGATAGGCTTATTTACTATCTTTATATTTTTGTAGGCCAGGTGTTTAGGTGTATACATATTTTATGAGATTGTTCTAGATTTTTTGGTATATTTGGAGAACAATCCTTTATCAGATATCTATTTTATAAATATAGTTTCCTGTGGCTTGTGTTTAAGTTTTGTGAATAAGGTTTTTCACCGTTTCAATTTCTAATTTTTTAAAGTTGATGTTATATGTGTTTTCTATCCTTTTTTGGATAGCCTTTAGTGTGTTGTTGTTGTTGTTAAATTTTATAAGCAGAAGTGAGGTACCGTAGATACAGTTTTAAGCTAAGCTGAGGTGCCACAGATACAGTTTTGCCTTTTGTCTGTTGAGAAGTTTGAGTGAGTTTGGTGTACACTGTAACATTATGTCTACATTCATTTGACTGGATATAGCTTCCAGTTATTTGTCTAATTGGTTTTGGAGATATGATGGGAAGTCAGTTTTTCCAAGGGAAACTGAGGTCCATGAAACATGAACTCTTTTCGATCGGTCGGAATCACTTTCTGCTATTTCTGACAGATTTGACTTGTTTGGATATCTCATATGAGCGGAATCACAGAACGTTTGTCTTTTTTTGGTCTGGTTTATTTCACTTAATCTAATGACCATAAGGTTTGTCCACATTGTCGCATTGTCAGAATTACTGACTTTGAAGGGCCGAATCAGATTCCATTGTGTGTATACCACAGTTTGTTTATGGAATTGGCTGCCATGGACACTTCGATTGCTTCTGTTTGTTTGCCAGTGTGAATCATGCTGTTGTGAGTATGACGGAAGGAGTATCCATTTTTTTCAGCCCCCTTTCCCAATCCTTTTGGGTACATAGCATGAATTGGAATCGAACTATGTATTTCTTCCACGTGTTCGTTTTGGAGTCATTTGTGTAATGTCTTGCAGAGTGGCAGCACCATTTAATGTACTTTTTTGTATGGTGGAATACCGTTCAAGCTTCTGAATATACCTTGCGTTGCATATTCAGTCTCCCACCAACGGACACTTGAATGAGTTCTAACTTTGAGCTATTGTGAATGTCACTATGAATATTTGTGTACCAGTTTTTGTTTGAATTATTAACAAATACATTACCATATATAAAAGAAGCCACAAGGACCTACTGTACAGTTTAGGAAACTATTAAATATCTTATGATGATGTATAATGCAAGAGAATCTCCAAAGGAATATATGAAAAGCACATAATAACCATGATATTTATTGTGGCAACACTATGAGTTATCATAGCACTACTCAACGTGTATTTATACATGTCACTAAAATATTTACATCTGTAAGGATATTATAAAAAATTATATAAAAAATCAAGAATTCAAACAGAGAATAAATAAACTTCCTGTCATTGCTCGTCATCATTTATACACTCATACTACCTGTAACACTCATTGTATAAGTGCTGGACTAGCAATTGACATTCTTGTAAACCAAGAGATTGTGAAGGTGTAAGGAAATATAGCTTCTTGAATTCCTTAATGAAGGATTCTAGAACTCTATGTCCATGAAGTGAATGAAATTCCGTTTTAGTGAGCCACATTCTTACTAGAGTGATGAGCCTCCACCCCACCCAACGTTAGTTCACAATGAAATCCTGCAGTCCTCTGGCCTCAATGTCTGCTTCCTGCTACCGAGAAAGAAAAGATGAGGAAGTCCTGACAAAACCGATGCTATTTTTCTTTTTCTGATTTGTATTTTATCGCAGGGCCTGGCAAAAAGAGGGCCCAACCTGTTTTTAGAGTTCCATCCCAAGGGTTCCTCCGGCATGTTCCCTATGTTGACAAACTGCTGATTATTTTTCAACAAAGGACAATGATCTGCACTTGACTATCTGTTGCTTGAGCTGGAATAGCAGGCATCCCTTGTAGTGCAGTCGTTCATGCGGAAGTAGACATCCCTGAAGCAATAGTATAAGAGGAACACATTTATCATGTAGACATCGCATCCCATGCATTTGTAATAATTTTTCAGTTATACCCATCATCATCGGAGGAACTGACTTGTCCCAGTAATAACGAGAGGACCCAGTAGAACGGTTCCTTGACTTATGAGTACTTCCTATGAGTACCCTTATGAGTCCTTCTTCCAATGTTGTTTCTCCTAGTTTGGTCATGAACAGTAGAAGCTGATGGCAGTGGTCCTTGAAATGTATGTCGATTCCCAGGTGGCGCAGTTGATAAAGAAATACTCTGCCTACCAGTGCAGGAGGTGGAAGTGATGTGGGTTTGATCCCTGGTTCAGGAAGATAACAATTCATACACATGTTTTCTGGGAACCAGTTTGATACTCATGAGTTTTTTCTTCTGTATCCAGAAAAACAAATGCTGTTCCAAGGACACTGAAAGAACCCTGATTTCGAAAATCAGATCTGTATTGTGAACAATGCTTCGATATCCGTGAGTCGAAGCATAGTATTATGCTATCATCCTTGTATTTCCCTCAGTGAAATATGTTGAGGAAAACTCTTCATTCGTGGTCTAGAGTCACGAAGAAGCTAAATAGCATTCATCCTTTACGTTGACAACTGTGAATCTAAATCTCCTGTGAATCCTATGTGACAACCACACATACCAACATGAGTTATCAGTATTATATCGATATTTTTAGTCCTATTGTATGTCAACTAAAAAAATCAATATCTAATTGTACATGAAGTCAAGACATAAAGTCAGTGCAAATACAAAATGTTCCATCCTTTGAGAAAGGGAGAAAAACATCTCTGTGCTTAGGCCTATCGCATTTTTATGGATTAGATCCTTAAGTAGTTTATTCACCACACCCTATGAATGATTCACAAGTCTTCAGAGAAGAAGGGGTCATTTCTCTTAAACAATGAGTAGTTCAACTCTTCTCAAAGCAAAGTCATAAGTGAGTCTAATTTTGCGTGAGCCCATGAAAACTCAGTGTTTTCATTATGCTTGTGCTTATGATGGGGGAGGTC
>NW_017211996.1:0-17086 GCF_001704415.2 Capra hircus
CAATTCCACGAGGAGGTTGGTGATTAGCCTCGAGAGGCTCATTGGAAATGGCCTCGGCCTCATCTGCCTAGGGGAGAACCTTCTGGATTTTCTCGAGTTGAGGCAGCAGTTTCTCATCCACTTACGACGGGGACCTCAGGGACATGCTCTGGTGGCCTCAGGAAAGGCCAGTCCCCATGCGAGTTGCTCGGGGGCCTCTCGGGATTCCTCTCCGTCGATGCCGGGCCTAAGACCTTGTGTGGAGTCGGTGCGGAACCTGAGGATTCCTCTCCAGTGCTGACATGGATCTTGGGGTACTTCTGGAGTCTCCCCAGGGGAGTCAGTCCTCGTCTCGAGTGGGGGCATGCACGTGCGCTTTCCTCCCGAGCTGTAGCAGCAGTGTCAGCGCTTCCCTTCGCGTGGATCAAGGGATCTGTGGCTTTCCTCGAGGCTTTCCCACGAGGCTTTCCTCGAGGCTTTCCCACAGGGCTGTCCCACGTGCCACCGTGGTGTGAGTCGATCCTCGGCTTGAAAGTCGAGGCAGTGCAGGGAAAACAGGTTTCCCTGGAATTGGACTGAGACATCTGGGGGACTCTGGGAATGGTGGCACGACCCTGGAGTTCCTCTCGCCTTTCCTGTGGAGAGCGCCTCCTCTTGAGATGCGACGGAAACGCCGGGAATTCTTTCCCGAACCACGACAGGGAAAGGATCCCTCCTCTCGAGCTAGGAGGCGGAAACGGGGCTCCTCTGGATGTGGGCCGGGACTCTCGTGCTTCCTTCTCGAGTGGAGACGGGTATGTCGGGAACTTCTTGAGTTGCAGCAAGGGTGTGAAGGACCCTTTGGAAGTTCCAGATGTTAGGTGTGATTAGCCTCGAGACGCCTCAGCGGAAATGGGCCTCATCTCGCCTGGAGGGGAGAACCTCCTGGATTTTCTCGAGTTGCGGCAGGTGCTCTCGACTTACGACGGGGACCTCAGGGACCCGCTCTGGTGGCCTCAGGAAAGGCCAGTCCCCATGCGAGTTGCTCGGGGGCCTCTCGGGATTCCTCTCCCGTCGATGCCTGGGGCCTAAGACCTTGTGTGGAGTCGGTGCCGGAACCTGAGGATTCCTCTCCAGTGCTGACATGGATCTTGGGGTACTTCTGGAGTCTCCCCAGGGGAGTCAGTCCTCGTCTCGAGTGGGGGCATGCACGTGCGCTTTCCTCCCGAGCTGTAGCAGCAGTGTCACGCTTCCCTTCGCGTGGATCAAGGGATCTGTGGCTTTCCCTCGAGGCTTTCCCACGAGGCTTTCCCACGAGGCTTTCCCACAGGGCTGTCCCACGTGCCACCGTGGTGTGAGTCGATTCCTCGGCTTGAAAGTCGAGGCAGTGCAGGGAAAACAGGTTTCCCTGGAATGGACTGAGACATCTGGGGGACTCTGGGAATGGTGGCACGACCCTGGAGTTCCTCTCGCCTTTCCTGTGGAGAGCGCCTCCTCTTGAGATGCGATGGGAACGCCAGGGAATTCTTTCCGACCACGCAGGGAAAGGATCCCTCCTCTCGAGCTAGGAGGCGGAAACGGGGCTCCTCTGGATGTGGGCGGGACTCTCGTGCTTCCTCTCGAGTGGAGACGGGTATGTCGGGGAACTTCTTGAGTTGCAGCAAGGGTGTGAAGGACCCTTTGGAAGTTCCAGAGGTTAGGTGTGATTAGCCTCGAGACGCCTCAGCGGAAATGGGCCTCATCTCGCCTGGAGGGGAGAACCTCCTGGATTTTCTCGAGTTGCGGCAGGTGCTCTCGACTTACGACGGGGACCTCAGGGACCCGCTCTGGTGGCCTCAGGAAAGGCCAGTCCCCATGCGAGTTGCTCGGGGGCCTCTCGGGATTCCTCTCCCGTCGATGCCGGGCCTAAGACCTTGTGTGGAGTCGGTGCCGGAACCTGAGGATTCCTCTCCAGTGCTGACATGGATCTTGGGGTACTTCTGGAGTCTCCCCAGGGGAGTCAGTCCTCGTCTCGAGTGGGGGCATGCACGTGCGCTTTCCTCCCGAGCTGTAGCAGCAGTGTCACGCTTCCCTTCGCGTGGATCAAGGGATCTGTGGCTTTCCCTCGAGGCTTTCCCACGAGGCTTTCCCACGAGGCTTTCCCACAGGGCTGTCCCACGTGCCACCGTGGTGTGAGTCGATCCTCGGCTTGAAAGTCGAGGCAGTGCAGGGAAAACAGGTTTCCCTGGAATGGACTGAGACATCTGGGGGACTCTGGGAATGGTGGCACGACCTGGAGTTCCTCTCGCTTTCCTGTGGAGAGCGCCTCCTCTTGAGATGCGACGGAACGCCGGGAATTCTTTCCCGACCACGCAGGGAAAGGATCCCTCCTCTCGAGCTAGGAGGCGGAAACGGGGCTCCTCTGGATGTGGGCGGGACTCTCGTGCTTCCTCTCGAGTGGAGACGGGTATGTCGGGAACTTCTTGAGTTGCAGCAAGGGTGTGAAGGACCCTTTGGAAGTTCCAGAGTTAGGTGTGATTAGCCTCGAGACGCCTCAGCGGAAATGGGCCTCATCTCGCCTGGAGGGGAGAACCTCCTGGATTTTCTCGAGTTGCGGCAGGTGCTCTCGACTTACGACGGGGACCTCAGGGACCCGCTCTGGTGGCCTCAGGAAAGGCCAGTCCCCATGCGAGTTGCTCGGGGGCCCTCTCGGGATTCCTCTCCCGTCGATGCGGGGCCTAAGACCTTGTGTGGAGTCGGTGCCGGAACCTGAGGATTCCTCTCCAGTGCTGACATGGATCTTGGGGTACTTCTGGAGTCTCCCCAGGGGAGTCAGTCCTCGTCTCGAGTGGGGGCATGCACGTGCGCTTTCCTCCCGAGCTGTAGCAGCAGTGTCACGCTTCCCTTCGCGTGGATCAAGGGATCTGTGGCTTTCCCTCGAGGCTTTCCCACGAGGCTTTCCCACGAGGCTTTCCCACAGGGCTGTCCCACGTGCCACCGTGGTGTGAGTCGATCCTCGGCTTGAAAGTCGAGGACAGTGCAGGGAAAACAGGTTTCCCTGGAATGGACTGAGACATCTGGGGGACTCTGGGAATGGTGGCACGACCCTGGAGTTCCTCTCGCCTTTCCTGTGGAGAGCGCCTCCTCTTGAGATGCGACGGGAACGCCGGGAATTCTTTCCCGACCACGCAGGGAAAGGATCCCTCCTCTCGAGCTAGGAGGCGGAAACGGGGCTCCTCTGGATGTGGGCGGGACTCTCGTGCTTCCTCTCGAGTGGAGACGGGTATGTCGGGGAACTTCTTGAGTTGCAGCAAGGGTGTGAAGGACCCTTTGGAAGTTCCAGAGGTTAGGTGTGATTAGCCTCGAGACGCCTCAGCGGAAATGGGCCTCATCTCGCCTGGAGGGGAGAACCTCCTGGATTTTCTCGAGTTGCGGCAGGTGCTCTCGACTTACGACTGGGGACCTCAGGGACCCGCTCTGGTGGCCTCAGGAAAGGCCAGTCCCCATGCGAGTTGCTCGGGGGCCTCTCGGGATTCCTCTCCCGTCGATGCCGGGGCCTAAGACCTTGTGTGGAGTCGGTGCCGGAACCTGAGGATTCCTCTCCAGTGCTGACATGGATCTTGGGGTACTTCTGGAGTCTCCCCAGGGGAGTCAGTCCTCGTCTCGAGTGGGGGCATGCACGTGCGCTTTCCTCCCGAGCTGTAGCAGCAGTGTCACGCTTCCCTTCGCGTGGATCAAGGGATCTGTGGCTTTCCCTCGAGGCTTTCCCACGAGGCTTTCCCACGAGGCTTTCCCACAGGGCTGTCCCACGTGCCACCGTGGTGTGAGTCGATCCTCGGCTTGAAAGTCGAGGCAGTGCAGGGAAAACAGGTTTCCCTGGAATGGACTGAGACATCTGGGGGACTCTGGGAATGGTGGCACGACCCTGGAGTTCCTCTCGCCTTTCCTGTGGAGAGCGCCTCCTCTTGAGATGCGACGGAAACGCCGGGAATTCTTTCCCGACCACGCAGGGAAAGGATCCCTCCTCTCGAGCTAGGAGGCGGAAACGGGGCTCCTCTGGATGTGGGCGGGACTCTCGTGCTTCCTCTCGAGTGGAGACGGGTATGTCGGGGAACTTCTTGAGTTG
Source organism: Capra hircus (assembly GCF_001704415.2). Classification (NCBI taxonomy): domain Eukaryota; kingdom Metazoa; phylum Chordata; class Mammalia; order Artiodactyla; family Bovidae; genus Capra; species Capra hircus. The sequence goes on from NW_017211996.1 coordinate 4,064, forward strand.
CAGCAAGGGTGTGAAGGACCCTTTGGAAGTTCCAGAGGTTAGGTGTGATTAGCCTCGAGACGTCTCAGCGGAAATGGGCCTCATCTCGCCTGGAGGGGAGAACCTCCTGGATTTTCTCGAGTTTGCGGCAGGTGCTCTCGACTTACGACTGAGGACCTCAGGGACCCGCTCTGGTGGCCTCAGGAAAGGCCAGTCCCCAATGCGAGTTGCTCGGGGGCCTCTCGGGATTCCTCTACCATCGATGCCGGGTCCTAAGATCTTGTGTGGAGTCGGTGCCGGAACCTGAGGATTCCTCTCCAGTGCTGACATGGATCTTGGGGTTACTTCTGGAGTCTCCCCAGGGGAGTCAGTCCTCGTCTCCAGTGGGGGCATGCACGTGCGCTTTCCTCCCGAGATGTAGCAGCAGTGTCATGCTTCCCTTCGCGTGGATCAAGGGATCTGCAACTTTCCCTCGAGGCTTTCCCACGAGGCTTTCCCTCGAGGCTTTCCCACAGGGCTGTCCCACGTGCCACCGTGGTGTGAGTCGATCCTCGGCTTGAAAGTCGAGGCAGTGCAGGGAAAACAGGTTTCCCTGGAATGGACTGAGACATCTGGGGGACTCTGGGAATGGTGGCATCGACCCTGGAGTTCCTCTCGCCTTTCCTGTGGAGAGCGCCTCCTCTTGAGTATGCGACGGGAACGCCGGGAATTCTTTCCCGACCACGCAGGGAAATATCCCTGCTCTCGAGCTATGAGGCGGAAACGGGGCTCCTCTGGATGAGGGCGGGACTCTCGTGCTTTCCTCTCCAGTGGAGACGGGTATGTTGGGGAACTTCTTGAGTTGCAGCAAGGGTGTGAAGGACCCTTTGGAAAGTCAAGAGGTTAGGTGTGATTAGCCTCGAGATGCCTCAGCGGAAATGGGCCTAATCTCGCCTGGAAGGGAGAACCTCCTGGATTTTCTCGAGGTGCGGCAGGTGCTCTCGACTTACAATGGGGACCTCAGGGACCCGCTCTGGTGGCCTCAGGAAAGGCCAGTCCCCATGCGAGTTGCTCCGGGGCCTTTCGGGATTCCTCTCCCGTCAATGACGGGGCCTAAGATCTTTGTGGAGTCCGTGCCGGAACCTGAGGATTCCTCTCCAGTGCTGACATGGTCTTGGGGTACTTCTGGAGTCTCCCCAGGGGAGTCAGTCCTCGTCTCGAGTGGGGGCATGCACGTGCGCTTTCCTCCCGAGCTGTAGCAGCAGTGTCACACTTCCCTTTGCGTGGATCAAGGGATCTGTGGCTTTTCCTCGAGGCTTTCCCACGAGGCTTTCCCACGAGGCTTTCACACAGGGCTGTCCCACGTGCCACCGTGGTGTGAGTGGATCCTCGGCTTGAAAGTCGAGGCAGTGCAGGGAAAACAGGTTTCCCTGGAATGGACTGAGAAATCTCTGGCACTCAGGGAATGGTGTCACGACCCTGGAGATCCCCTCGTGTTTCCTGTGGAGACCGCCTCCTCTTGAGATGCGACCGGAACGCCGGGAATTCTTTCCCGACCACGCAGGGAAAGGATTCCACCTCTCGATCTATGAGGCGGAAACGGGGCTTCTCTGGATGTGGGCAGGACTCTCGTGCTTCCTCTCGAGTGGAGAGGGGTACGTCGTGGAACTTCTTGAGTTGCAGCAAGGGTGTGAAGGACCCTTTGGAAGTTCCAGAGGCCAGGTTGATTAGCCTCGAGACGCCTCCGCGGAAATGGGCTTCATCTCGCCTGGAGGGGAGAACCTCCTGGATTTTCTAGAGTTGCCACAGGTGCTCTCGACTTAAGACGAGGACCTCAGGGACCTGGTCTGGTGGCCTCAGGAAAGGCCAGTCCCCATGCGAGTTGCTAGGGGGCCCTTCGGGATTCCTCTCCCGTCGATGCCGGGGCCTAAGACGTTGTGTGGAGACGGTGCCGGAACCTGAGGACTCCTCTCCAGTGCTGACATGGATCTTGGGGTACTTCTGGAGTCTCCACCGTGGATTCAGTCCTCGTCTCGACTTAGGTCATGCACGTGCACTTTCCTCCCGAGCTGTAGCAGCAGTGTCATGCTTCCCTTCGCGTGGATGAAGAAATCTGTGGCTTTCATCGAGGTTTTTGCAGGAGGCTTTCCCACGAGGCTTTCCCACAGGGCTGTCCCACGTGCCACCGTGGTGTGAGTCGATCCTCGGCTTGAAAGTCGAGGCAGTGCAGGGAAAACTGGTTTCCCTGGAATGGACTGAGACATCTGGGGGACTCTGTGTATGGTGGCTCGACCCTGGAGTTCCTCTCGCCTTTCCTGTGGAGAGCGCCTCCTCTTGAGATGCGATGGAAACGCCGGGAATTCTTTCCCGAACACGCAGGGAAAGGATCCCTCCTCTCGAGCTAGGAGGCGGAAACGGGGCTCCTCTGGATGTCGGCGGGAGGCTCGAGCTTTCTCTCAAGTGGAGACGGTTATGTCGGGGAACTTCTTGAGTTGCAACAAGTGGGTGATGTACCCTTTGGAAGTTCCAGAGGTTAGGTGTGATTAGCCTCGAGAGGCCTCATTGGAAATGGGCCTCATCTCGCCTGGAGGGGAGAACCTTCTGGATTTTCTCGAGTTGCAGCAGTTTCTCTCCACTTACGACGGGGACCTCAGGGACATGCTCTGGTGGCCTCAGGAAAGGCCATTCCCCATGCGAGTTGCTCGGGGGCCTCTCGGGATTCCTCTCCTGTCGATGCCGGGGCCTAAGACCTTGTGTGGAGTCGGTGCCGGAACCTGAGGATTCCTCTCCAGTCCTGACATGGATCTTGGGGTACGTCCTGAGTCTCCCCTGGGGAGTCAGTCCTCGTCTCGAGTGGGGGCATGCACGTGCGCTTTCCTCCCCAGCTATAGCAGCAGTGTCAGGCTTCCCTTCGCGTGGATCAAGGGATCTGTGGCTTTCCCTCGAGGCTTTCCCACGAGGCTTTCCCTCGAGTCTTTCCCACAAGGCTGTCCCACGTGCCACCGTGGTGATGAGTCGATCCTCGGCTTGAAAGTCGAGGCAGTGCAGGGAAAAAAGGTTTCACTGAATTGGACTGAGACATCTGAGGGACTCTGGGAATGGTGGCACGACCCTGGAGTTCCTCTCGCCTTACCTGTGGAGAGCGCCTCTTCTTGAGATGCGACGGAAACGTCGGGAATTCTTTCCCGAAAACGAAGGGAAAGGATCCCTCCTCTCGAGCTAGGAGGCGGAAACGGGGCTCCTCTGGATGTGGGCCGGACTCTCGTGCTTCCTTTCGAGTGGAGACGGGTATGTCGGGGAACTTCTTGAGTTGCAGCAAGGGTGTGAAGGACCCTTTGGAAATTCCAGATGTTCGGTGTGATTAGCCTCGAGATGCCTCTAGCGGAAATGGGCCTCATCTCGCCTGGAGGGGAGAACCTCCTGGATTTTCTCGAGTTGTGGCAGGTGCTCTCGACTTACGACGGGGACCTCAGGGACCCGCTCTGGTGGCCTCAGGAAAGGCCAGTCCCCATGCGAGTTGCTCGGGGGCCTCTCGGGATTCCTCTCCCGTCGATGCTGGGGCCTAAGACCTTGTGTGGAGTCAGGTGCCGGAACCTGAGGATTCCTCTCCAGTGCTGACATGGATCTTGGGGTACTTCTGGAGTCTCCCCAGAGGAGTCAGTCCTCGTCTCGAGTGGGGGCATGCACGTGCGCTTTCCTCCCGAGACTGTAGCAGCAGTGTCATGCTTCCCTTCGCGTGGATCAAGGGATCTGTGCAACTTTCCCTCGAGGCTTTCCCACGAGGCTTTCCCTCGAGGCTTTCCCACAGGGCTGTCCCACGTGCCACCGTGGTGTGAGTCGATCCTCGGCTTGAAAGTCGAGGCAGTGCAGGGAAAACAGGTTTCCCTGGAATGGACTGAGACATCTGGGGGACTCTGGGAATGGTGGCACGACCCTGGAGTTCCTCTCGCCTTTCCTGTGGAGAGTGCGCTCCTCTTGAGATGCGACGGGAACGCCGGGAATTCTTTCCCGACCACGCAGGGAAATATCCCTCCTCTCGAGCTATGAGGCGGAAACGGGGCTCCTCTGGATGAGGGCGGGACTCTCGTGCTTCCTCTCCAGTGGAGACGGGTATGTTGGGGAACTTCTTGAGTTGCAGCAAGGGTGTGAAGGACCCTTTGGAAAGTCAAGAGGTTAGGTGTGATTAGCCTCGAGATGCCTCAGCGGAAATGGGCCTAAAATCGCCTGGAAGGGAGAACCTCCTGGATTTTCTCGAGGTGCGGCAGGTGCTCTCGACTTACAATGGGACCTCAGGGACCCGCTCTGGTGGCCTCAGGAAAGGCCAGTCCCCATGCGAGTTGCTCGGGGGCCTCTCGGCATTCCTCTCCCGTCGATGCCGGGGCCTAGAGATCTTATGTGGAGTCAGTGCCGGAACCTGAGATTCCTCTCCAGTGCTGACATGGATCTTGGGGTACTTCTGGAGTCTCCCCAGGGGAGTCAGTCCTCGGTCTCGAGTGGGTGCATGCACCTGTGCTTTCCTCCCGAGCTGTAGCAGCAGTGTCACGCTTCCCTTCGAGTGGATCAAAGGATCTGTGGCTTTCCCTCGAGGCTTTCCCAGCTTCCGAGGCTTTCCCACAAGGCTGTCCCACGTGCCACCGTGCTGTGAGTCGATCCCTCGGCTTGAAAGTCGAGGCAGTGCAGGGAAAACAGGTATCCCTGGAATGGACTGAGACATCTGGGGGACCTCTGGGAATGGTGGCACGACCCTGGAGTTCCTCTCGCCTTTCCTGTGTGAGAGAGCCTCCTCTTGAGATGCGACGGGAACGCCGGGAATTCTTTCCCGACCACGCAGGGAAAGGATCCCTCCTCTCGAGCTAGGAGGCGGAAACGGGGCTCCTCTGGATGTGGGCGGGACTCTCATACTTCCTCTCGAGTGGAGACGGGTATAGTCGGGGAACTTGCTTGAGTTAGCAGCAAGGGTGTGAAGGACCCTTTGGAAGTTCCAGAGGTTAGGTGTGATTAGCCTCGCGGACGCCTCAGCGGAAATGGGCCTCATCTCGCCTGGAGGGGCAGAACCTCCTGGATTTTCTCGAGTTGCGGCAGGTGCTCTCGACTTACGACGGGGACATCAGGGACCCGCTCTGGTGGCCTCAGGAAAGGCCAGTCCCCATGCGAGTAATTCGGGGGCCTCTAGGGCCATTCCTCTCCCGTCGATGCCGGGGCCTAAGACCTTGTGTAGAGTCGGTGCCGGAACCTGAGCATTCCTCTCCAGTGCTGACATGGATTTTGGGGTACTTTTGGAGTCTCCCATAGGGGAGTCAGTCCTCGTCTCGTTTGGGGGCATGCAAGTGCGCTTTCCTCCCGAGATGGGCAGCAGTGTCATGTTTCCCGTCGAGTGGATCAAGGAATCAGTGGCCTTTCCTCGAGTCTTTTCCACAAGGCTTTCCCACGAGGCTTTCCCACAGGGCTGTCCCACGTGCCAACGTGGTGTGAGTCGATCCTCGGCTTGAAAGTCGAGGCAGTGCAGGGAATACAGGTTTCCCTGGAATGGACTGAGACCTCTGGGGGACTATCAGGATTGGTGGCACGACCCTGGAGTTCCGCTCGCCTTTCCTGTGGAGATGGCCTCCTCTTGAGATGCGACGGGAACGCCGGGAATTCTTTCCCGAGAACACAGGGAAAGGATCCCTCCTCTCGAGCTAGGAGGCGGAAACGGGGCTCCTCTAGATGTGGGCGGGAATCTCGTGCTTCCTCTCGAGTGGAGACGGGTATGTCAGGGAACTTCTTGAGTTGCAGCAAGGGTGTGAAGGACCCTTTGGAAGTTCCATAGGTTAGGTGTGATTAGCCTCGAGACGCCTCTGGGAAATGGGCCTCATCTCGCCTGGAGGGGAGTACTTCCTGAATTTTCTCGAGTTGTGGCAGGCGCTCTCGACTTACGACGGGGACCTCAGGCACCCGCTCTGGTGGCCTCAGGAAAGGCCAGTCCACATGCGAGTTGATTGGGGGCCTCTCGGGATTCCTCTCTCGTCGATGCCAGGGCCTAAGATCTTGTATGGAGTCCGTGCCGGAACCTGAGCATTCCTCTCCAGTGCAGACATGGATCCTGGGGTACTTCTGGAGTCTCCCCAGGGGAGTCAGTCCTCGTCTCGAGTGGGGGCATGCACGTGCGCTTTCCTCCCGAGCTGTAGCAGCAGTGTCACGCTTCCCTTCGCGTGGATCAAGAGATCTGTGGCTTTCCCTAGAGGCTTTCCCACGAGGCTTTCCCATGAGGCTTTCTCACAAGGCTGTCCCACGTGCCACCGTGCTGTGAATCGACCCTCGGCTTGAAAGTCGAGACAGTGCAGGGAAAACAGGTATCCCTGGAATGGACTGAGACATCTGGGGGACTCTGGGAATGGTGGCACGACCCTGGAGTTCCTCTCGCCTTTCCTGTGGAGAGCGCCTCCTCTTGAGATGCGACGGGAACGCCGGGAATTCTTTCCCGACCACGCAGGGAAAGGATCCCTCCTCTCGAGCTAGGAGGCGGAAACGGGGCTCCTCTGGATGTGGGCGGGACTCTCATACTTCCTCTCGAGTGGAGACGGGTATATCGGGGAACTTGTTGAGTTACAGCAAGGGTGTGAAGGACCCTTTGGAAGTTCCAGAGGTTAGGTGTGATTAGCCTCGCGGCGCCTCAGCGGAAATGGGCCTCATCTCGCCTGGAGGGGCGAACCTCCTGGATTTTCTCGAGTTGCGAGCAGGTGCTCTCGACTTACGACGGGGACATCAGGGACCCGCTCTGGTGGCCTCAGGAAAGGCCAGTCCCCATGCGAGTAATTCGGGGGCCTCTAGGGCCTCCTCTCCCGTCGATGCCGGGGCCTAAGACCTTGTGTAGAGTCGGTGCCGGAACCTGAGCATTCCTCTCCAGTGCTGACATGGATTTTGGGGTACTTTTGGAGTCTCCCTAGGGGAGTCAGTCCTCGTCTCGTTTGGGGGCATGCAAGTGCGCTTTCCTCCCGAGATGGGGCAGCAGTGTCATGTTTCCCGTCGAGTGGATCAAGGAATCAGTGGCTTTTCCTCGAGTCTTTTCCACAAGGCTTTCCCACGAGGCTTTTCCACAGGGCTGTCCCACGTGCCAACGTGGTGTGAGTCGATCCTCGGCTTGAAACTCGAGGCAGTGCAGGGAATACAGGTTTCCCTGGAATGGACTGAGACCTCTGGGGGACTATCAGATTGGTGGCACACCCTGGAGTTCCGCTCGCCTTTCCTGTGGAGAGGCCTCCTCTTGAGATGCGACGGGAACGCCGGGAATTCTTTCCCGAGAACACAGGGAAAGGATCCCTCCTCTCGAGCTAGGAGGCGGAAACGGGGCTCCTCTAGATGTGGGCGGGAATCTCGTGCTTCCTCTCGAGTGGAGACGGGTATGTCAGGGAACTTCTTGAGTTGCAGCAAGGGTGTGAAGGACCCTTTGGAAGTTCCATAGGTTAGGTGTGATTAGCCTCGAGACGCCTCTGCGGAAATGGGCCTCATCTCGCCTGGAGGGGAGTACTTCCTGAATTTTCTCGAGTTATGGCAGGCGCTCTCGACTTACGACGGGGACCTCAGGGACCCGCTCTGGTGGCCTCAGGAAAGGCCAGTCCACATGCGAGTTGATTGGGGGCCTCTCGGGATTCCTCTCTCGTCGATGCCAGGGCCTAAGATCTTGTATGGAGTCCGTGCCGGAACCTGAGCATTCCTCTCCAGTGCAGACATGGATCCTGGGGTACTTCTGGAGTCTCCCCAGGGGAGTCAGTCCTCGTCTCGAGGGGGGCATGCACGTGCGCTTTCCTCCCGAGCTGTAGCACAAGTGTCACGCTTCCCTTCGCGTGGATCAAGAGATCTGTGGCTTTCCCTTGAGGCTTTCCCACGAGGCTTTCCCACGAGGCTTTCTCACAGGGCTGTCCCACGATGCCACCGTGGTGTGAGTCGATCCTCGGCTTTAAAGTCGAGGCAGTGCAGGGAAAACAGGTTTCCCTGGAATGGACTGAGACATCTGGGGGACTCTGGGAATGGTGTCACGACCCTGGAGTTCCTCTCGCCTTTCCCTGTGGAGAGCGTCTCCTCTTGTGATGCGACGGGAACGCCGGGAATTCTTTCCCGAACACGCAGGGAAAGGATCCCTCCTCTCGAGCTAGGAGGCGGAAACGGGGCTCCTCTGGATGTGGGCAGAACTCTCCTGCTTCCTCTCGAGTGGAGACGGGTATGTCGGGAAACTTCCTGAGTTGCATCAAGGGTGGGAAGGACCTTTGGAAGCTCCAGAGGTTAGGTGTGATTAGCCTCGAGATGCCTCAGCGGAAATGGCACTCATCTCGCCTGGAGGGGAGAACCTCCTGGATGTTCTCGAGTTGCGGCAGGTGCTCTCGACTTTACGACGGGGACCTCAGGGACCCATTCTGGTGGCCTCAGGAAAGGCCATTCCCCATGCGAGTTGCTCGGGGGACTCTTGGGATTCCTCTCCCGTCGATGCTGCGGCCTAAGACCTCGTGTGGAGTCGGTGCCAGAACCTGAGGATTCCTCTCCAGTGCTGACATGGATCTTGGGGTACTTCTGGTAGTCTCCCCAGGAGACTCAGTCCTCGTCTCGAGTGGGGGCATGCAAGTGCGCTTTCCTCCCGAGCTGTAGCAGCAGTGTCACGCTTCCCATCGCGTGGATCAAGGGATCTGTGGCTTTCCCTCGAGGCTTTCCCACGAGGCTTTCCCACGAGGCTTTCCCACAGGGCTGCCCACGTGCCACCGTGGTGTGAGTCGATCCTCGGCTTGAAAGTCGACGGCAGTGCAGGGAAAACAGGTTTCCCTGGAATGGACCTGAGACATCTGGGGGACTCTGGGAATGGTGGCACGACCCTGGAGTTCCTCTCGCCCTTTCCTGTGGAGAGCCCACCTCCTCTTGAGATGCGAGGAGAACGCCGGGAATTCTTTCCCGACCACGCAGGGAAAGGATCCCTCCTCTCGAGCTAGGAGGCGGAAACGGGACTCCTCTGGATGTGGGCGGGACTCTCGTGCTTCCTCTCGAGTGGAGACGGAATATGTCGGGGAACTTCTTGAGTTGCAGCAAGGGTGTGAAGGACCCTTTGGAAGTTCCAGAGGTTAGGTGTGATTAGCCTCGAGACCCCTCAGCGGAAATGGGCCTCATCTCGCCTGGAGGGGAGAACCTCCTGGATTTTCTCGAGTTGTGGCAGGTGCTCTCGAGTTATGACGGGGACATCAGGGACCCTCTCTGGTTGGCCTCAGGAAAGGCCAGACGCCATGCGAGTTGCTCGGGGGCCTCTCAGGATTCCTCTCCCGTAGATGCAGTCGCCTAAGACCTTGTGTGGAGTCGGTGCCGGAACCTGTGATTCCTCTCCAGTGCTTACATGGATCTTGGGGTACTTCTGGAGTCTCCCAGGTGAGTCAGTCCTCATATCTATTGGGGGCATGCATGTGCAATTTCCTCCAGAGCTGTAGCAGCAGTGTCACTCTTCCCTTCGCGTGGATCCAGGAATCTGTGGCTTTCCTTGGAGGCTTTCCCACGAGGCTTTCCCACGAGGCTTTCCCAGGACGTTTTCCCACTGGGCTGTCCCACGTACCACCGTGGTGTGAGTCGATCCTCGGCTTGAAAGTCGAGGCAGTGCTGGGAAAACTGGTTTCCCTGTTATGGACTGATCATCTGGGGGACTCTGTGAATAGTGGCACGACCCAGGAGTTCCTCTCGCCTTTCCTGTGGTGAGCGCCTCCACTTGAGATGCGACGGGATCGCCGGGAATTCTTTCTCGACCACACAGGAAAAGAATCCCTCCTCTGGAACTATGAAGCGGAAACGGGGCTCCTCTGGATGTGGGTGGGACTCTCGTGCTTCCTCTCGATTGGAAACGGGTATGTCGAGGAACTTCTTGTGTTGCAGCAAGGGTGTTAAGGACCCTTTGGAAGTTCCAGAGGTTAGGTGTGATTAGCATCGAGACGCCTCAGGGGAAATGGGCCTCATCTCGCCTGAAGGGGAGAACCTCCTGGATTTTCTCGAGTTGCGGCAGGTACTGTGGACTTAAGACGGGGACCTCAGGGACCGCCCTGGTGGCCTCAGGAAATGCCAGTCCCCATGCGAATTGCTCGGGGGCCTCTCGAGATTCCTCTCCCGTCGATGCCGGGGCCTAAGACCTTGTGTGTAGTCGATGCCGGAACCTGAGGATTCCTCTCCAGCCCTGACATGGATCTTGGGGTACTTCTGGAGTCTCCCCAGGGAAGTCAGTCCTGCGTCTCGAGTCGGGGCATGCAGGTGCGCTTTCCTCCCGAGCTGTAGCAGCAGTGTCGCGCTTCCCTTTGCGTGGATCAACGGATCTGTAGCTTTCCCTCGAGGCTTTCCCAGGAGGCTTTCCCACGAGGCTTTCCCACAGGGCTGTCCCACGTGCCACCGTGGTGTGAGTCGATCCTTGGGTTGAAAGTCGAGGCAGTGCAGGGAAAACAGGTTTCCCTGGAATGGACTGAGACATCTGGGGGACTCTGGGAATGGTGGCACGACCCTGGAGTTCCTCTCGCCTTTCCTGTGGAGAGCGCCTGCCGGAAGCCTTTGTGAGGAATCCCGCCCGTGACAAGGTCATGAGGAAGGAAGCTGACATACGCAAGGCGTGCTCAGACTTCAGGGGCCCCTCTGGAAATTCCTAAGCATGTACCCCAACAAAAATCTGCCGGCTTTTGTGCTCTGCTTTTCCACTCTTCTGACATTTTCTGGAAAAAGTCAATTCAGGGACTTTAGTCTTCTGCATTTGAAAGAGTGTTTCAATCCAAAAAACCCCTCCGATGGCTTTCTAGCCTGCCTGCAGGACTCTGCAAGTGTGTTTGTTTGAGGCCTCCTGACCGCAGGAGGCACAGGAAGCTTAAAACATCCTAGGAATGTAGGGGCTTCCGAGGAGTCAAAATCTTTAGAATAGGACTGATTATAAGTTTCATTTGTTGAGTCAATGTTGGCTGCCAAATTTTCATATCCTTTATTTTTAGATATAGTTGGTATATAGAAAAACAAGTAGTAGACCTAGTATTAGCAACATTAGATCCTCGAGTTAAGTACCTTCTTTGTTATATCCCACTGTACCTTTGTTCTATCGCACTGCACCTTTGTTCTATAGAGATGTAACTTTAATGCTTTAAGGAGATGCAGATTAAAAAAAACACTTCAGGGGAAACAAAATTAACATTCATTAAGGAAGAGAGCTAAAAAGTGTTAACAAGCCTCTTGGCCAGAAGATAATGTAAATCACCAGAGACCTTTTGTATACAAAATGATGTATAGAAAGAGTCTGCGCTGCGAACGCTACATAATTCTGTGTTACCCATTGATCTCCATGTTTTATCAAAAGTATAAAAGGCCTTCTGAACAATAAAGGATTGGACCAGTTTCTCGAACTAGTCTCTCGGCCTAGTTTCTTGGGACTCTGGATCCCCCCATGTCTCTCTCTCTCTCTTCTTCTCTCCCCTTCCCTCTCTCTGCTCTTTACTTTAACTTCAGGCTGAATCTCCATCTGGGGCGCGGAGGCTCGCCAGGTCTACTTACTTGCCCCGGCTGCTAAGACACCGCACGAAAGGGAGCTTAAGGCGAGGCACCCTTAGATATTCAAGCGGGCGCCGGTGGCCAAACGTAGATGGTGCAAATTCCTTGTCTGGAATTTTAATGGCCTTCCGTGAAAACCAAGCTATTCAGCCCTCTTCCTCCACTTAATCTTCTTATTACACTATAGTTTCTTAACCTAATCTTACATTAATAAACAAACAAGTCTTTCCACGCCAACGCCGTCCACCCTTCGAATTCCCTGGATCCACCGGGGCTGGACCCTGGCAAGCGCCTCCACTTGAGATGCGACGGGAACGCGGGGAATTCTTTCCCCACCACGCAGGAAAAGGATCCCTCCTCTCGAGCTAGGAGGCGGAAACGGGGCTCCTCTGGATGTGGGCGGGACTCTCGTGCTTCCTCTCGAGTGGAGACGGGTATGTCAGAGAACTTCTTGAGTTGCAGCAAGGGTGTGAAGGACCCTTTGGAAGTTCCAGATGTTAGATGTGATTAGCCTCGAGACGCCTCAGCGGAAATGGGCCTCATTTCGCCTGGAGGGGAGAACCTCCTGGATTTTCTCGAGTTGCGGCAGGTGCTCTCGACTTACGACGGGGACCTCAGGGACCCGCTCTGGTGGCCTCAGGAAAGTCCAGTCCCCATGCGAGTTGCTCGGGGGCCTCTCGGGATTCCTCTCCCATCGATGCCGGGGCCCTAGATCTTGTGTGGAATCGGTGCCGTAACCTGAGCATTCCTCTCCAGTGCTGACATGGATCTTGGGGTACTTCTGGAGTCTGCCCAAGGGAGTCAGTCCTCGTCTCGAGAGGGGGCATGCACGTGCGCTTTCCTCCCGAGCTGTAGCAGCAGTGTCGCGCTTCCCTTCCCGTGGATAAAGGGATCTGTGGCTTTCCCTCGAGGCTTTCCCACAGGGCTGTCCCACGTGCCACCGTGGTGTGAGTCGATCCTCGGCTTGAAAGTCGAAACAGTGCAGGGAAAACAGGTTTCCCTGGAATGGACTGAGACATCTGGAGGACTCTGGGAATGGTGGCACGACCCTGGAGTTCCTCTCACCTTTCCTGTGGAGAGTGCCTCCTCTTAAGATGCGACAGGAACGCCGGGAATTCTTTCCCGAAAACGCAGGGAAAGGAACCCGTCTCTCGAGCAAGGAGGCGGAAACGGGGCTCCTCTGGATGTGGGCGGGACTCTCGTGCTTCCTCTCGAGTGGAGACGGGTATGTCGGGGAACTTTTAGAGTTGCAGCAAGGGTGTGAAGGACCCGTTGGAAGTTCCAGAAGTTAGGTGTGATTAGACTCGAGACGCCTCAGCGGAAATGGGCCTCATCTCGCCTGGAGGGAGAACCTCCTGGATTTTCTCGAGTTGCGGCAGGTGCTCTCGACTTACGACGGGGACCTCAGGGACCTGCTCATGGTCGGCCTCAGGAATGGCACATCCCCTAATGCGAAGTTGTCTCAGGGGGCCTCTACGGGATATCCAGATCATCCGTCGAATGCTGAACAGGAAGCTTAAGATAACATGATGCAATTACGAGAGAAAAGAA
>NW_017211997.1:0-26808 GCF_001704415.2 Capra hircus
GATGTATAGAGTCAGCTCTATTCCCACATGGGCAGAAGTGGGGATGGGATGGTACCCAGCAACGTAGAACTGAGTGGAGGAGGGGCCCGAGACCCTGCTGGAACACCTTTGTGCCTTTAGAGAGAAATATACATACACTCGCTTTTCACCCACTGGTTGCCATGGATCAGTGCTGAAGAACTGAAATCTGCTTCTATTTCTACAAAGACGTGAAAGTACCCTCACCGGTCCAGGTCAGGCTCATGTGAGGTCACAGGCCCGCCAGGGCCTGCTCTACACTGCTGTCTGGGCGGCTCTCTCTCACCTCCTGTTTAGGCATCCGCACCCTCAACAAGGTCTGTTTCTGTAACTGTCTCTCATGTTCCTCTTATCTCTCAGTCTTCCAGAGAGCATCTGTGTCTGACTCTCATCAGACATTCATCCAACCTCCTTCTAACTACTTTTTCTGATTCAGTCCTCTCCACACTCTCAAAGGTCACCTGTCTCATCACCCCCCCCAATCCTGGTTCATCCATGCTCCTCAGTTGATGGAAAATTCATCCTCCCCTCCCTGCTACACAAATCTAACCTCCTCACCCGCCTTCCCAGTGCTCCTGTCTTCTAGTCCCTCTTTCTTCTGCAACATCACTTCCCACTCCCACTGCAAATCCTCCTATGACTCAGGCTGGCCCCTTTCTGGCCCCAGGCCTCTACCAGGAGCCTCTGTGAGCTTCCAGGGCTTTTCCCAGAAGCTCTCCTCTCAGTCTTCTGTGCCCTTTGTATTTCCACTAGGCAAAGTTTAATCACTAATCATCATATGTTAGGACACACTTAATCAGATTTTATGATAATTCATTTGGGCTGAAGGGTAAATCCTTGTACGTTTGGTGTTTCAAAGAAACTGTCAAAACTACATTCTGTAATGTTATTTTGAATCAGTGTCTAGGATCATTCTGTAATGTTATTTTGAATCAGTGTCTAGGATTGTTTTAAATTATCATTGTGTAATTTCATCATCTAATTGTACTTGTCTTTTTCTTGAGAAGGAGTTTTAATAACACTATGCTTTGAATATTGTTTGTATTGACAGAATATAAAATAACCAAAGGAAAAGGAAAGTGAAGTCGCTTCAGTTCGTGTCTGACTCTTTGAGACCCCATGGACTGTAGCCTATCAGGCTCCTCCGCCCATGGGATTCTCCAGGCAAGAATACTGGAGTGGGTTGCCATTTCCTTCTCCAGATCTTCCCAACCCAGGAATTGAACCCGGGTCTCCCGCATTGTAGGCAGACGCCTTAGCATCTCAGCCACCAAAACCAAACATTTTATCAAACATCAACAATACTGCCCAATATTGTTAGTGTGGGGAAAGCTTCCAATAGAAGATCAAGTTGTAATTTAAAAATCAAGTGTTTGTGTTGTTTCTGCAGGGTTTCTTCCTGTACAGAGAGGGCGGGGTAGAGCTGACTTCTTGTACCCACATGGCTGCATAATAGCTATGCACAGTGTCCTCGGGTTATCATGAGAGTCAAGACACAGGATGGATCCCTGTATAGATTAGATATTCTGTTCTTTCATCTCAACCCATCTGTGGGGATTGGGCCTTTCCTGGCCCATTGTGAACAATGGACTCCCAGGACAGGGACCAGATCACACAAATCTCAGACACATATCTGAGCCTCACTCATGCTCTTCATAGGAATCCCACACCTGGCTGGCTGTCAGTGTTTCTGAGATAGAGCTCCACAGTTTCCTCATGGCTTCAGCACAGCCAAATTCACGGTCTACCTGGACCCGTTGTGACAGCAGGTGACCAGGGGGCAGGAGGTGGGGAGAGGCTTGGACTCTCACCCTGGCTGATTCTCCAGAGAGAGCCCTGTGGAGCTGTGGCTCCACCTGGAGGGGCTGCAGGAAGCCACTGGCTCTGCTCTCGGGACAGAGTGCACAGAGGGTTTGGGAGCTGGCAGATCTGAGTGAGGGGCCACAGGGTTCTCTGCAGCCCTCTGGCAACTTCTGTTGAAGATTTAGATAGTTGCAAATCATTTGGTTCAGAGCAAAGAGGAAACGGTGAACAACATCCTCTCTTAGTCACTGATGGTCCAACTGCTGAGAGGAGAGGACGCAGCCTGAGCCAAGAAATCAGGCCCAGGAGAGGTCAGTGTCCCACGTGTCAGTGGCCAGGAATCCGGGGCAAGTAAAGTGACCTTGCCGAGCCTCAGTGCCCTCGGCTCCACCATGAGACACCACAGCTTCCTGAGAGGGTGCCTGGGAGGGCTGAAGGGGCTACAGTGCACTTGGAGCTCGCTTAGTAAGGAGCATGGTAGACAACAGGTGCACAATAACTGCATGCTCCCTTTCTGGTTTGTGAACTACTGTGATTCTGAGAAAGCCTTTGCTTCTCTCCTCCTCAGGGAAGAATGGGAAATAAGAAAGAAACGGCTTCCAATGTGAAAAGGCACCAACTGACTGATGGACAACATTTGTATGCCCAATATCATTTTAAAAGAAGTCAGATAGAGTCTGATACATAATGGAGTTTCTCCTTGTTTATCAAGTTGATCTTATGAGTCAAAGTCCTAAGAATAAAAATGCATCTCCTAAAGAAAAAGTAAAAAAAAAAAAAAAAAAGAAGAAGCCCCAAAGGATTTCATACTAGGTTTTCATTTCCACACCCTATGAACTGCTACCCAAGGACACCTGGCTCATAAATTAGGTCAATACCCCTATCAGATACACAGCTTATGGAGAGTTTCCATGAGATTATACCACTGAGATTGTGTGAAACATTGAAACTATAACCCACACATGGAAGACTCCTTATTGCTGCACAAAGGATGAAACACAAGGATGTTTCTAGAGGATGGAACAACAGAGACAGATACTTGGCTTCATGGAAATTACAGGGCATAGGCAGATTTGATGTTCCGGATCTAGTATCTAAATGCTTCAGAGGGAGGTAGGCAGCCCAGGGGTAAGATCCGGAGCTGGGGAACAATATAACGTGCATTACAAATATGGAACAGATCGCAATCATGAATGCAAAGTCAGAGAGCTTGCCAGAAGCTATGCAAGAAATAAAATTAGCGGCAAATTTTCATGACTATAAGGATTCTAATCTTGATAAAAAGAGCTCTGTTACACAAATTCCTGCAGGTGAGACGGTGGTAGCTGAGATTCTGCCCTTATCCCTTCACTTGCCCTCTCTGGTCTGACTTGATACCACAAGCTGTGCTGATGAGATGAGTTCAGGTGACAGAGGGCAGCCTGGGGCAAGAAGAATGCAAAGGCTCATGATGCCTTCTAAAAATTAAAACTGAGAACATAGTTCTCATCAACCTGAGCCTAAGAACCTGTCTGGGAGTACTCACCGTTTACATCTAAAGCCAAGCAAACTTCTCTTCTCTCTGTTGAGAAGGAGGCACTTGTGTAAGGATGACAGGAGCCTGCCAGATGATGGCCAACAGAAGCAGCCAGATAACATTCATCCAGTGAGTCCGGCTGGACTTCATTGTCTTCTACCACCAGCTGTTCCACACTGAGATTTGTGGGGTTGGGAGAGCAGAGGGTTAAACAAGAGGGATTAGTCAACCGGGAGCCGTAGCTGGTTTTATAGGAGGGTTAAGGGACAGGTTGCAATCCCAAATGGGGAGTCCCCTTAGAGGGAGGTATAACAATCCCCCCCACACCCACAGCTCCCATCAGGAGCCTGAAGGTGCTGGCAAAGGGAAAGGGAGAGAGAGTGAGGGAGAGTGAGCATGAGATGCTCTGAGCACAGAGAAGAAATGAGTTCAGCAGGAAGGAGATGAGCCACCCCAGGACATATAGTCATGTCGCACACGTCCTCAGAACATCAAGGGGACTTCAAATACAACATAAGTTTTGTTGAAATGTACATGCTGCATACAAATGAACAGCAGCACTGGCAGCATCATAGACTCCCAGAAATCTTGCAATTGCAAGACCTATTTTTCAAATATGCAATGTGACATGACATTTTTCTAGTTACTTTCCTTGCCATGAAATATCTTCCAAGGTCGTAACCCAGAGAGACAGAGGCAGTTAAGCAATGCATGCTTGTTTTAATGAAAAGGAGAAAACAGAGGAGTACAAGAAATCCTGTGGCTAATCAGTAGCCCTGCTTCAACTGGACTGCAAGTTACTATCATTGAGAAGGATTCATAAAGGGTGAAAACAGACAACCTTGTTACAGGGACAATTTGTGGTTGTCTGAATGGAAGAAATAGGCATGTTCTGATAGCACTTTCTGACTCCCCTGCATGTGAGATGACCAGATGTCACCTGTGATGTTAGACCCAGGTTTCTCCATAGTTACCTCGAAGAGATGATGTCTTGATCTTCCTCATCTTTAAGATCAGCGAGATTTTCTATGGATAAATTCAGAGACGTTAAGAAACACTCAGCAGATCACTGTGTAAATTAATAATCCAGTGTCCAATACTGCCCCGAGGTCAACAATATCAACAGTGAGATGATAGACTATTTATGAAAGATATTCCAGATGCCTCAAGTGGGATCTCTCAGAGTGTTCTTGGTTTGCTTTCCTGAGCCATCAGGCAAGACCTCCCTGCCCTGGTATATCCTCACCACGGTATTCTCTTCCAAGTCTGAGGAAAAAGTTAAAGATTCATCTTCTCCACAGAGTCTGGGGAATAGCCCTACTGCATTCTAGCAGAATACTGTAATACTCAGGCTTTTCTCATCATATGCTGACTGCTTTAGCAGAATGATGAGTGGAATGAAGAAAACCCCGAATCACATGAATCCTAGTTGTTACATGGAACCTGCAGTCATTCATGGGGTGGGCAAATGCCAGGGCTCTGCCTTGCTTCATGGAAACATACAAGCAAGGTGATGGGAGGGCTCTTTGCATCCTGGGGTCCAGATGATTGGCTTGCTAAGACAAGCAATTCAGAGGAGACACACCCTGGGATGACAGCAGTGACACCAGGGAAGCAACAAATAATTACGGCTGTGAGCACCTCTGGAAAGGCACAGAAATTCGAGGGACACTTTGGGTATGAAAATGGGAGCATTGTGGGCAAGAGGAGACACTACATAGGAATCAGGGGAAAATACAGTCCTCTCCAGACACCTGCACACATACAAGTGAGTCAGTGTGTCACACCAGCCTTGGGTCCATGATCTAACTTGGGGCCTGATCCATAGGCTTCACCTGAATGAAGAAGAGAACACAGCTCCCAGACCCACCTGATGTCTCTACTTAAACCTCTACCACAGAGTCTGATTCAAATCATGTCTACAGAGCTTCCAACAGGGATGACAAATCTCAGCACCCCAGAGGCGAGGAGTACAGAGCATACAGAGTCTACGTGGGCATCCAGGTGGAGGTCTATCACAAGAAAATACTCACTAGTTAAATCTTGGGCATAAGAGACATCCACGTCCTCAAGAGAAAAGATGGCATTGCTCCTATAAGGCCAGAAGGAGTCTGACAGGCCAGGAAGAACCGAGTAAGTCAGATAGTATTCATCCGGAGAGACCTGTGAGACACCATTCTCTCTCATCTGTGGCAGCTGTCTGCTGAACCTGGTTGGGGAGGGAGGGCAAAAGACTAAGCCAAGGCTGATGAGAAACTGTACAGTCCTATCTGGTTTTGATGGAATGTTTGAGTGGTGAAGCGTGCCAAGAGTCTGGTCCATTAGAGAAAGAAAACTCTGTTTAGTGTGGGAGACACAGCGAGGTTTTACAGGACAGAAGAGAGAAAGAGCAGCAGGTGCTCAGTGCTCTAGCCAAATAACAGGCTGATGAACAGCCTGAATTCCCTCTGATGGTACAGCCGCGCCTCACACACAGGACACAGAACCCTGGCTTTCACACTTCCATTGCATTGCACTGACATCTCTATGACATGCATGCCAGCACGCTAACAGCAAACAGAAGCAGATGTGCATCTCACCTTGTAAACCACACCTGATATAGGAATTGAGTGCAAAAACATCACTCTTCGTTCACTTGGTCAGCTGACTTGGGATTTAAACTTGACAAGTAAATTAGAAATGGGAAACAATAGAAGTACCACAGTGAAAGAAGAGAACATCATGAAATAGAATAATAGTGGTGGCCAAAACAGACGACACAATATATTTAGCCCGTTCAGTTTTTCCCTGGATCAGAGGTCTGCAGATGTCATCACTGTATTGGAGCCCACAGATATTCAAAATTACCTCGGGGCAACCACCTCTGGTCCTTTCATGTCACCGTGATCATTCTGGTTTTCTGCAAATAAATTAACAGAAGAGTTATATCAGGCAAATGCCTTTCAAAAACGCCCAATCCTGTGCCTGTCTTCACAATGTGGTAACAGATCATTGTAGACAGAAATAATACAGGAGGCCCTAGAAAGAGCCTCATAAGAAGGCACTGGGTTTCCTTCTTGAGCCATTGCACAGATTACCTTCATATGATATGTCATTGGCAGAGTATCATGGTCCAGAGTCTGTACCAACAGCTAAATGCATCCTTTTCCCCTCAGTTCCTGGGGAACAACTTAGCTACATCCTCAGCCTGCTATAATACTCAGGCTTTTTTTCATCTGAAATGTTGTTTATTAATGGGATAAGTGATTACATGCTGAGATATAATGGGAGTGGAATCCACACACCATCAAGTCAAATGAATCTCAAAGCTGCAAACAGTGGCCATTCATCAGGTTGGGAAGTTCCAGGGCCCTGCCTTACCTCAGAGAAACATCCCAAAGGATGACAGTGTGGCTTACCTTCTGGTTTCAGAAGACCTCGAACAAGATGAGTCAAAGGGAAAGAGAGAGACTATGGGTTGGTAGAAGTGAACCAAAGTAGTGACATCTCCAAAGGTATAAACAAGACTGCCAACAGCCTTGGACAGGAGTAGGAACTCAGGGACATTACTCAGAAATGAAAATTAAAGCATTTCACGTGCGATAAGAGGTTCATTCAAAACTATGAAGCCTGAGAGGTACCTCTTGTGCCACAACTGGTGAGGTACCTGTGAGTCTGCCAGTAGCGCCTTGGGTAGAGAGGTTTACCACAGGGACCACTATGACAGGAAACTTAGAAAAGTTCGTTCATAGAATGTCTTATTTTAAACGCAGTTATAGAGTCTGGTTCAAATCAGGCTTCAGTATGTAAGCCCCAGGTCTATTAAAGGGGGTAACTCTCCCAGAGTAGATTAGCAGATACGTTGAAAACTACCTGGGAGACCAGTTGGAATTTCATCCTCTTCAGTGTGAGAGCAGCCACAGGCTCCATCCACGGCAGATGCCACATTCTCTTCATCAAATGCAAATTTTCCATCACTGTAAGGCTGGTTGCAGGCAGAACCTTCCTGGAGAGTTGAAGGTACTGAAACACATTCTTCCTGGGATTGCTGGAACTCCACCTTCTTTTCATCCTCCTGCAAGTTCACGCTGTGCCAGATGGAGAAGGGACGACAGAAGGTTAAGAGGATTCGACCACGCTATCTGGCTGGTTTTGATGACAGGCTTTGGGCGTGGTCACAAAAGGCAAAAGGGCAGGCCCCTTAAGGAGGGAAGGAACTCCTCCTGATGTGGAGTGGAGGGTGGCTGCCATGGGGTTGGGGAGAGACAGCAGGTTCTCTGGGCAATGGGCATACAACCGGTGGTTGAAGGAGGAGATGGCATTTTCCCTGCATGCTAACATCCTGACCCTCAGCACACATAGAGGACTGGGACAGTGGTTCAAACTTTCCTGCACACATTGGGTTGATCTGGATATCTGCGTCCAATGAACACAGGTTTTAACAAGTTACAGATTTGTTTGAGTTTGGACTCTATTCCATTCAACTAACATTTTTATTTGCACAAATACAGCTTCAAAATCTGTTTTTCAGAGTTGGAGAAAAAGGAGTTGTAGACTAGATATTCTGCCTTCAAGATCTATTTTTTCAATATTTTGTTTAATATGAATATCAATCTATTTTCTTCTCGTGTAATCCAATATTTACAAACATGCTGATGCCAAACCAGTGTAAGACCCATAGGATCTCACCCTACTTTAACCACTCAGGAGAAAACACGTGAGTATGGGACCTCCCACGTGTAGTTATTTCACCTGGGTCAACTCACTGTACATTGCTAAACTTGAAGGGTTAAAAAATTGAAATGCACAAACTTGAGAAACCTAAGTAGACCACCCTGTGAAAGAGATGATTGCAGTTGAATGAACACATGAAAGAGTCACACAGAGGACTTTCTATTTGTCTCTGGATCTGAGGTCTCCTGCTGTCACCACTGGCATTCACAGCCCACAGATCTTCAAATTACCTGGGAAATGGGAGCTCTTGTCCACTCATTGGCTTGTGATAATTTTCATTGTCTGGTAGGAAATTCAGAGAGAGCAGGTCACACCTCAGACATATAAACTCAATAAACACATATACAACAAGGACGTTAATATTCTCATTGTAAGAACATAATTCTTTAGCAAAGATATTCTAGGACACTTAAGTCTTATGAGAATTAGACTGGACTGTGTCCAGACCCATTGAGGAAATTTGCTGCTTGATCTGGTATCTCTCTCAACATCCTTTGCTCTGAGTCTATATAAGCACTTAAAAATGTATTTTCCACAGAGTTGCCAGAAAATGATGTATTTTCTAGATTTTTTTAATAGTACTGCTTAGCCCCATCAGATTATGTGGTTGTTGATGGTTTAGAGGAATTTATACTTGAGACTGGAGTGATGGGGGCATTGTGAAAGCGTTGAGCACCGAAGAATTGATGCGTTTGAACTGTGGTGTTGGAGAAGACTCGTGAGAGTCCCTTGGACTGCAAGGAGACCCAACCAGTCCATTCTGAAGTAGATCAACCCTGGGATTTCTTTGGAAGGATTGATGGTAAAGCTGAAACTCCATTACTTTGGCCACCTCATGCGAAGAGTTGACTGCAAAAGACTTTGATGCTGGGAGAGATTGGTGGCAGGAGAAGAAGGGGACGACCCCGGATAAGATGGCTGGATGGCATCACTAACTCGATGGACGTGAGTCTGAGTGAACTCCGGGAGTTGGTGATGGACAGGGAGGCCTGGCGTGCTGCAATTCATGGGGACGCAAATAGTCGGACAAGACTGAGCGACTGAACTGAACTGAACTGAACTATGCTCTCAGTAGTGTCTGCCTCTTTGTGACCGCATGGACTACAGCCCACCAGGCTCCCCTGTCCATGGAATTCTCCACACAAGAATACTAGAGTGGGTGACATTCTCTTCTCCAGAGGATCTTCATGAGGCAGGGATTGAACCTGGGTCTCCTGCATTGCAGGCAGATTCTATCCCATGTGAGCCAGCAGGGAAGCCCAGTGAATTGTATTTAACCTCAAATGAAAAAGAATCTTTGGTGCTACACAGAAACCATGGCATGTGAAGCTGGAGGAACTGCCAGAGCCCAGCCTTGCTTCATGGAAACATACAAGCAAAGTCATGGGAGGGCTCTTTACATCCTGGGGTCCAGATGATTGGCTTGCTAAGACAAGCAATTAAGAGGAAACAAACCCTGGGGATGACAGCAGTGTCACAAGAGAAGGAACAAATAATTATGGCTGTGAGCACCTCTGGAAAGGCACAGAAACTCAAGGGACACTTGGGTATGAAAATGGGAGCATTGTGGGCAAGAGGAGACATTGCATAGGAATCAAGAAAAATACAGTCATCTCTGGACACCTGCACACATACAAGTGAGTCAGTGTGTTATTATTTTTCTTCAAATAAATCTGGCTATTTTATTCATGAAAAAATAAATAAATAAAAATACCTACCAAAAAAAAAAATTCTACCACAGAGTCTGATTTAAATCACTGTCTACAGAGCTTCCAACAGGGATGACAAATCACAGCAATCCAGAGGTGAGGAGTACAGAGCATACAGAGTCTCTGTGGGCATCCAGGTGGAGGTCTATCACAGGAAAATACTCACTGGGTACATCCCGGGCATAAGAGACATCCACGTCCTCAAGGGAGAAGATGGCATTGCTCCTATAAGGCCAGAAGGAGTCTGACAGGCCAGGAAGAACCGAGTAAGTCAGATAGTATTCATCCGGAGAGTCCCGTGGGACACCATTCTCTCTCATCTGTGGCAGCTGTCTGCTGAACCTGGTTGGGGAGGGAGGGCAAAAGACTAAGCCAAGGCTGATGAGAAACTGTACAGTCCTATCTGGTTTTGATGGAATGTTTGAGTGGTGAAGCACGCCAAGTGTCTGATCCATTAGAGAGAGAAAACTGTTTTGTGCGGGAGACACAGCAGTTTTACAGGGCAGAAGAGAGAAAGAGCAAGAGGTGCTCAGTGTCTTGCCAAATAGGCTGATGAACAGCCTGAATTCCCTCTGATGGTACAGCCACACCTCACACACAGAGACACAGAACCCTGGCTTTCACACTTCCATTTGCATTGCACTGACATCACTATGACACGCATGCCAGCACGCTTACACCAAACAGAAAGCAGATGTGCATCTCAACCTGTAAACCACACCTGATATAAAAATTGAGTGCAGAAAAATCACTCTTAGTTCACCTGGTCAACTGACTTGGGATTTAAACTTGACAAGTAAATTAGAAATGGGAAACAATAGAAGTACCGCAGTGAAAGCAGAGAACATTATGAAATAGGATAATAGTGGTGGGCAAAACAGACGACACAATATATTCAGCCCGTTCAGTTTTTCCCTGGATCAGAGGTCTGCAGATGTCATCACTGTATAGGAGCCCACAGATATTCAAAATTACCTCGGGGCAACCACCTCTGGTCCTTTCATGTCACCGTGATCATTCTGGTTTTCTGCAAATAAATTAACAGAAGAGTTATATCAGGCAAATGCCTTTCAAAAACGCCCAATCCTGTGCCTGTCTTCACAATGTGGTAACAGATCATTAAGACAGAAATAATACAGGAGGCCCTAGAAAGAGCCTCATAAGAAGGCACTGGGTTTCCTTCTTGAGCCATTGCACAGATTACCTTCATATGATATGTCATTGGCAGAGTATCATGGTCCAGAGTCTGTACCAACAGCTAAATGCATCCTTTTCCCCTCAGTTCCTGGGGAACAACTTAGCTACATCCTCAGCCTGCTATAATACTCAGGCTTTTTTTCATCTGAAATGTTGTTTATTAATGGGATAAGTGATTACATGCTGAGATATAATGGGAGTGGAATCCACACACCATCAAGTCAAATGAATCTCAAAGCTGCAAACAGTGGCCATTCATCAGGTTGGGAAGTTCCAGGGCCCTGCCTTACCTCAGAGAAACATCCCAAAGGATGACAGTGTGGCTTACCTTCTGGTTTCAGAAGACCTCGAACAAGATGAGTCAAAGGAAAAGAGAGAGACTATGGGTTGGTAGAAGTGAACCAAAGTAGTGACATCTCCAAAGGTATAAACAAGACTGCCAACAGCCTTGGACAGGAGTAGGAACTCAGGGACATTACTCAGAAATGAAAATTAAAGCATTTCACGTGCGATAAGAGGTTCATTCAAAACTATGAAGCCTGAGAGGTACCTCTTGTGCCACAACTGGTGAGGCACCTGTGAGTCTGCCAGTAGCGCCTTGGGTAGAGAGGTTTACCACAGGGACCACTATGACAGGAAACTTAGAAAAGTTCGTTCATAGAATGTCTTATTTTAAACGCAGTTATAGAGTCTGGTTCAAATCAGGCTTCAGTATGTAAGCCCCAGGTCTATTAAAGGGGGTAACTCTCCCAGAGTAGATTAGCAGATACGTTGAAAACTACCTGGGAGACCAGTTGGAATTTCATCCTCTTCAGTGTGAGAGCAGCCACAGGCTCCATCCACGGCAGATGCCACATTCTCTTCATCAAATGCAAATTTTCCATCACTGTAAGGCTGGTTGCAGGCAGAACCTTCCTGGAGAGTTGAAGGTACTGAAACACATTCTTCCTGGGATTGCTGGAACTCCACCTTCTTTTCATCCTCCTGCAAGTTCTCGCTGTGCCAGATGGAGAAGGGACGACAGAAGGTTAAGAGGATTCGACCACGCTATCTGGCTGGTTTTGATGACAGGCGTTGGGAGTGGTCACAAAAGGCAAAAGGGCAGCCCCCTTAAGGAGGGAAGGAACTCCTCCTGATGTGGAGTGGAGGGTGGCTGCCATGGGGTTGGGGAGAGACAGCAGGTTCTCTGGGCAATGGGCATACAACCGGTGGTTGAAAGAGGAGACGGAATTCTCCCTGCATGCTAACGTCCTGACCCTCAGCACACACAGAGGACTGGGACAGTGGTTCAAGCTTTCCTGCACACATTGGGTTGATCTGGATATCTGTGTCCAAGTGAACACAGCTTTTAAGAAGTTGAAGATTTGAGTTTGCACTCTATTCCATTCAATTAAAATTTTTATTTACACAAATATCGCTTCAAAATCAGTTTCATAGTTGGAGAAAAAGGAGTTATAGACTAGATATTCTGCCTTCAAGAACTATTTTTTCAATATTTTGGTTTAATATGAATATCATTCTATTTTCTTCCCTCATAATCCAATATACAAACATGCTGATGCCAAACCAGTGCAAGACCCATAGGATCTCACCCTACTTTAACCACTCTGGAGAAAACACATGAGTACGGGAACTCCCACGTTTACTTATTTCACCTGGGTCAACTCACTCTACACTGCTAAACTGAATCATTAAAAAATTGAAATACACAATCTAGAGAAACCTAAGTAGACCACTCCTTGAAAGAGATGATTGCAGTTGAATGAACAGATGCAAGAGTCACACAGAGGACTTTCTATTTGTCTCTGGATCTGAGGTCTCCTGCTGTCACCACTGGCATTCACAGCCCACAGATCTTCCAATTACCTGGGAAATGGGAGTGCTTGTCCACTCATTGGCTTGTGATAATTTTCATTATCTAGTAGGAAATTCAGAGACAGCAGGTCATAATAAGCAAATCACACCTCAGGCATATATAGTCAGTAAACACATTTACAACAAGGACGTTAATATTCTCATTGTAAGAACATAATTCTTTAGCAGAGATATTCTAGGATACTTAAGTCTTATGAGAATTAGACTGGACTGCATCCTGACCCATCGAGGAAATTTGCTGCTTGATCTGGTATTTCTCCCAATATCCTTTGTTCTGAGTCTGTATAAGCACTTAAAAATATATTTTCAGCAGAGATGCTAGAAAATGAACTGAGTTATTTTCTAGATTATTTCTATAGTACTGCTTAGTCCCATCAGATTATGTGGTTGTTGATGGTTTAGAGGAATTTATACTTGAGGCTAGAGTGATGGGGGAATTGTGAAAGCGTTATGCACTCAGTAATGTCCTTCTATTTGTGACCGCATGGACTCTAGCCCACCAGGCTCTTCTATCCATGGAATTCTCCACACAAGAATACTAGAGTGGGTGCCATTCTCTTCTCCAGAGGATCTTCATGACGCAGGGATCGAACCTGGGTCTCCTGCATTGCGGGCAGATGCTTTCCCATCTGAGCTAGCAGGGAAGCCCAGTGAATTGTATTAACTCTCAAATCAAAAAGAATCTTTGGTGCTACACAGCAACCATGACATGTGAAGCTGGAGGAACTGCCAGAGGCCAGCCTTGCTTCATGGAAACATCCAAGCAAGGCAATGGTTCAGTTGTCTCTGTCTTGGTGTCAGATAACATCTTAGCTAAGACCTGCCAACATCGAGAAAAGGGAGACTGGGGCTGAGAGCAGTAAAACAAAACCTGGAAACCACCTCTCCTTAGAAAGAGGCAAGTCTGTCATCATTTCTGGAGAGGCCAGGAGCATTTACAAAAATTAGATCATTGCAGGGAACAACACACTGGCTCCAAGCTAGTTCTGACAGACACCTCCTGGGGATTTCCAGCTGAGGTAGCTGAGAGTTGTCACAAGTGATGTGGGTCAAATGCCTGACACTGGGGTCAGGATGACAGAGACTAGCCCAGAGCAAAAAAAAAAGAATGCAACCTCCCTGACCCACCTGATGTCTGAGTTCCATAATAGACCTTTTTCTTGCTTTCAACTGAGATGTGTCTATGCAACCTGTCCTCAGAAATGACCTTCTTTGGTCTACAGAGCTTGTGAGGAGAAATGACATGGGGGCTACCTGAGATGTTGGTTGGAATTTCCTCTTCTTTAGCATGAGAGCAACCACAGGCTCCATCCTGACCAAGGTCTGCTTCCAGATCTTTAAATTTGTCATTACCGTAAGGCTGGTGGCTGTCAGAACTTCCTTGGAGAATTGAAGGCATCAGACCACATTCATCCTTGGATTCTTCAGGCACTTCCCTCTTTTCAACCTCCTGCAGCTCCATGCTGTGTCAGATGGCAAAGGAATGACAGAAAATTAAATGAAGAAGATCTGACCCCAGCCATTCTGGCTGGTTTTGACAGGAGGCGTGGGGAGTGGTCACAGAGAGCAAAAGAGCAGGCCCCTTTAAAGAGAGAACCAACTGTCCTCTCTTCTATGAAGTGGAGTGTGTCTGTCTGGAGATGGGAGAGGGGGACAAGCAGGTACCCTACATACAGCCAGAAACCTCTCATGAGGAAGGACACTCCAGCATCCCAGGATGGTCCTTTCAGGAGCAGGAAGCACAAATGAACTTCCACACGAGGTGCTTCCCCTGGGTCCTAAGCCATGTTGAATTTAAGATGAAGTAGCCAAGTGAATCAGGGCCTCCCCGGTGGCTCAGTGGTAAAGAATCTGCCTGCCAATGCAGAGATGTGGCATCGAACCCTGGGCCAGGAAGATCCCTTGAGAAGGAAATGGCAACCCCCATCCAGTATTCTCCATGGGAAAATGCGATGGACAGAGGAGCCTGGCATGCTCCAGTCCATGGGGGATCACAAAGATTCAGAAACACCTGAGAAACTGAGCATGTACAGTGAAGTGAATACAGATATAAAACTTTATAGACTCTCTGAGATGTTCTACCTTCTCTTTAGGAATTGAAAGGCCTCCAAGGCCTCTTTCACTTACTATTGTCACAGACTACAAATTTTTTTTTTGACAGTTGCCCTGGTTTTAATTTTTCTACTTGCTTCTAACTAATTCCATTGCTAGTTACCTTCCTTCCAAAGATCTAAAACAACTGTGTACAAATAGATATTTATCTCACTTGGACTTCCTTTAGAGGAGGACAGATGCTCTCTGTGTGTATATGAAATCCTAAGGGTGCTGCATTCGCCTTGGGTCACACATACAAGTAACACAGAGACAACAGACAACCAAATACAGGGACATTTCCATGTGCGTTGAGTGTATAAATTATGCCACCTGCAGTTGTGCTTATATTTACTTCTGGCATGTGACTCTCTTGAGCTACTTATGTTCTTTTGTGACCCTGTCCATATTTTCCCTACACATTACCAGCTCCTGATAGACTGAAAACCACAATCACAGAAAACTACCCAATCTAACGACATGGTCCATAGCCTTGCCTCACTCAATGAAACTATGAGCCATGCCATGTAGGGTCATGGTGGAGAGTTCTGACAAAATGTGGGCCCTGGGGAAGGGAATGGTAAACCACTTCAGTATTCTTGCCTTGAGAAACCCATGAACAGTATGAAAGGCAAAAAGATAAGACACTGAAAGATGAACTATCTGAAAAATATCTACTTATGGTTTATTGACTATGCCAAAGTCTTTGACTGTGTGCATCACCACAAACTTTTGAAAGAGATGGGAATACCAGACGACCTGACCTGCTTCTTGTGAAATCTGTGCGCAGGTCAGGAAGTAATAGTTAGAACTGGACATGGAACGGACTGTTTCCAAATAAGAAAAGGAGTATGTCAAGGCTGTATATTGTCAACCTCCTTCTCTAACTTACATGCATAGTACATCATGAGAAACCCTAGGCTGGATGAAGCACAAGCTGGAATCAAGATTGCCAGGAGACATACCAATAACCTCACATTTGCATATGACACCACCCTAATGGCAGAAACTGAAGAAGAAGTGAAGTGCCTCTTGATGAAAGTGAAAGAGGAGAGTGAAAATGGTGGCTAAAGGTCAACATTCAGAAATCCACACCATGGCATCTGATCCCATCACTTCATGGGAAATAGATCGGGAGACAGTGGAACCAGTGGCAGACTTACTTTGGGGGGCTCTAAAATCACTGCAGATGGTGACTGCAGCCATAAAATTAAAAGATCCTTACTCCTTGGAAGAAAAGTTATGACCAAACTAGACAGCATATTGAATAGTGGAGACATTGCTTTGCCAACAGAGTTCCATGTAGTCAAGGCTATGGTTTTTCCAGTATGGATGTGAGAGTTGGACTATAAAGAGAGCTGAGCACTGAAGAATTGATGCTTTTGAACTGTGGTGTTGGAGAAGACTCTTGAGAGTCCCTTGGTCTGCAAGGAGATCCAATCAATCCATCCCAAAGGAAATCTGTCCTGAATAGTCATTGGAAGGACTGATGTTGAAGCTGAAACTCCAATACTTTGGCCACCTGATGCGAAAAGCTGACTCATTTGAAAAGACCCTGATGGTGTGAAAGACTGAAGGAGGGAGGAGAAAGAGACGACAGAGGATGAGATGGTTGGATGGCATCACGGACTCAATGGACATGTGTTTGAGTAAACTCTGGGAGTTGGTGATGGACAGGGAGGCCTGATGTGCTGCAGTCCAAGGGGTCACAAAGAGTCGGACATGACTGAGTGACTGAACTGAACTGATAGTTAATTGTTACCTGGGAGATAGTTTTTCTTGTGCTTGTTCATCGTCGTCATCTTTGTAAATTTCTGCAAACAAAATCAGAAATGTCCAGTCAGCTTCTAGTCACTTCATCCACTACAAACACAGGGACTCATCTGGTCACAGAGTCATAAATATCTATGTATGAGTTAGTGCTGTATGGAAGTTTTAATGCATTGTCTTTAAACAACTGCCCAAGCAGGGATTTCTGATCCAGCAGGCAGTCTGCTACTAAACTGGTAGATCATCCTCAGGACACCTTCTGCTTGATATTGGGTGAACATTTAAATGTTGTCTTTTCTTCTTTATATCACCTCACATTGTCCACCTTCCATCTCCACCTCTACAAATGTATCATCCATCTTGCCACAGATTCTGCCAAGACACAGCCTCTATAAGCCTTCTCAGGTCTCAGAAGATGCCCTCCTTTCTTTAAGGAGAACAACCACGTCCCACATGCCTCCATCTGGGAACATCCTGGCTCCTCAAGGTGGCTTTTGCATGTTATCTGGGAAAGTCTCTCTCTGGAAAGTGAGTGCTCCAGTTTAAACCATTTTCCCAATGCCAAGTTCAACTCTGTCAAGTACCTTATCCAACACCACAAAGTGAAGGGCTTTCTTTTTTCTGCAGTGTACTTGTAAATGTTCCAAAATTTCATCACTCTAGCTACCATCAACAGATTATTTCATCCATTTTACAGAGGAGAACAGTTACTAACATAAGGAGAAGCAACCATTCTCACATAGTGTCATCCCAGCACTCAGCCTGGAACCTGGGAACTTCCAAGCTTCGTGTAGGGGTCTATTCACTCTACCAAGCTGCCTCCTGTCCCCTCCTCCTTTCTGTGCCTTAATGCTGGCTGGATGTTGCCTCCTGCCCCAGTGGCCATGGTCCATCAGGGAGGAAGCCAACCGTTGGGATCCGATGACCTCCACCCTGTGCACTTCTCCTCTGTCCTCTTAGACAATCCTGCTCCTACATAGCCCAAATAGGACACGAAACAGGAAAGCTGATAAATATTCTTAGTAGAGGTGTTCATCTTATCAACTGGGGACCTAGGAGAC
This sequence comes from Capra hircus, assembly GCF_001704415.2. Lineage (NCBI taxonomy): Eukaryota > Metazoa > Chordata > Mammalia > Artiodactyla > Bovidae > Capra > Capra hircus. The sequence goes on from NW_017211997.1 coordinate 17,754, forward strand.
GATCAGTGCTATCAGGGTCTGTGGCCGCCTCACCTGGGCTGAGCTTGCAGGCAATGCGCTCTGCCAGTCGGTATCCCTCAGACAGTCTCTCTCGGAAGCCCTGCCCCTGGTGGCTGCCCTGGTCATTGTGGGTGAGGAGGTCCTTGAGGTGTTGTTTGAGCAGGACAGAGTCATCTTTCCCATGCTGTAGTGTCTGCCGTAACTGGGTCAGCTCTCTTGCCTGACTTCGAATTAGGGTGTCACACGTCCTAGGTGGAAAAGAAGATGCAATTGTAATAGGCAAAGAGTTAGATGAAAGACGGTTAGGGATTTCTGTGAGAACATCCCCAAGGAGACCTCGAAACAGAATTCTGGCACATATCTGATGACTGGCTCAGTCACTCAGTTGTGTCTGCCTCTTGGGACCCCATGGACTATAGTGCACCAGTCTCCTCTGCCCACTGGGTTATCCTGGCAAGAATACTGGAGTGGGGTGCCATTTCCTACTCCATATCTGATGACTGGCTTATGTCAAAGAGAAAGAAGGTAAACAAATGTTTCCTCTGTATCAGAAAGTACTCCTGTAAGATTTTGTGACATTTCATTCATCTTTTGCTTCTGTAAAGATAAGCTAATGTTGTCCCTGGTGGCTCAGCTGGTAAAGAATCTGACTGACAATTCAGGAAACACAAGAGATGCAGGTTTGATCCCTGAGTCCGGAACATTCCCTGGGAAAGGAAATGGCAACCCATTCCAGTATTCTTGCCTGGAAACTTCAAGGTCAGAGGAGCCTGGAGGGCTAAGTCCATGGGGTCATAAGGAGTCAGACACGACTGAGTGCACATGCGTGCATCAATGTCTCCCTAAATCTGCACCATGAGGATGTCTCTTCAGTTCCTCACTCGGCCATGCCCATTTTCATTAAAAACATACACAAAGTGTTTTCTGTCTTTTTAATGTGGCAACACAAAGCACTGTCCAGTGAATGACAGATATAGAGTGTGGCCAAGTACAGCGGGTGTGTATTGAAAAGAATCTAAGAATGACAGGGTCAAGAAAGGATTCCAGGATGTAGTCAGTCAGGAGCGGGTTGTGGTTTAAAGGCAAATAAGGTATTGATGGCACAACATTGTGAATGAGCCAAGTGCCACTGGTTCACTTGAATGTAGTGAATTTTATGATGAGATTCAAGGCAGGAGTTTATTTAAAAGCAAAGTAAATTACTTCCTGAATAACACCTGGAATCCATAATTCACCAACTGGTGTTCTCCACCTATTTGATAATATTGTGCCCTGTGCTCGCCATGATCATCCCAGCCCTCCTTACCTCAGCCTTTCATCAAGCGTTGGCTTCTCTGCCGGCTTCTCTGCTGGCCTCCGCACCTCAAACAGCAGCTTCTCCCCCAGCACGGATTCAACGATGTCCTTACATGCTTCACACTCTGAGGAAAGAGAGACACTGCCTCAGGGAAAGCTGGCCTTGTTGCTGTGCTCACTGCCTTCAGGGAGGAGGATGGGCCACCTCAGTGGTGGATGTAACTCCTTCTTCAGTCTCAGTGGAATGGTTTCCACATCTGATTCCTCAGTGTCTGAACCGAGGTTACTCCCCATTGTAGAGGTGAGGAAAGAGAAGCTCCTAGGCACAGACCATGAATAGGATGAACTGCCACTGGACAAAGTCAGAATTCACATCCCCTGAGACTGACCCTGAATCCTGGGCCACTGAACCAAGACCTGCAGCCTCTTAGGTGAGACACTGAGCAGGGCCTGGGGTGGCGGTTCCTGAGTGGTCGGGAAGCCCCCAGGACTACAGGACTGCTGGTTCCCTCCTGCCGGGATTTCAGTAACGAACAAGTGTCTCAAGGTATAAAACTTGCCAGGACACACTTGTGTGAAATAGAATACATGAAACCATACGGACCTGAAGGAGATATGCCAAACACTGAGAAAGTCTGTGTTATTAGGCACAGTAGAACTATGAACTAAGTGTATTTACACCAAGCTGGGCACTACGGTCAGGGCTTTGTCAGATTTACTCAGCATTCACCACAACTCAAACAATAGTTACTATTAGGGCACCACACAGACACAGGAGGAGACAGAGACACAGGAAGGTTCCCAACAGGGATGTGAGCCCAGGAAGCCTGGCGCGGAGTCCACGTCTTTCCACTGTGCTGTGGTGACCTCCACACCAAGGTCCCGGTGAGACATTTCTTCTTCACCACTCTCACAATTTCTTTCCTAGAATTTTGTTATCATCATAAGGAGTGGTGTAAATAAAACTTAGTTTGTGCTTTCCCCAAAGCTCATCATTTCACTGTCTTAAATAGGAGGCTTGACCTCTTCTTTGTCTCTGTGTCCATCATTTTTCCTTGACTCCCTCATTGCTTCACTGAAAATGACTGTAGGAAAGTGAAACAGACACAAGTTGTCAAGATTCCTCTCGTCCCCTTGTTGTTCATGTACCCGGGTCTTGACTTCTTTCCTTACTCCAGACCCCTCTTACTGCACAGGCAAAAATGATTCCAATCACCAGCTGACTGTGGGTGCAAAGGGCTCCTCACACTCTGCCTGGGTTTTTACTTGGGTTGGTGATCTCCCCCACTTACCATCAATCTCATGTTGGTCACCCATCTTGTAGCACAGACTCAGGTTTCCCCGGAATCCTGGTGAACCTGTATCACCAAAGTTTCACCAGCTCAAGTGGGGAGAGGGGGGAAAGTGCAGATTGTCTGATTTCACCAGAAACACCTTCAATCTTGCCGCAGAGTCACATAGATTTCTTGGACTCAGGAAGGAGAACCTGCACACTCAGAAAACACAGCTTCCTTCTCACCAGGGAGCCTCTGTCTTAATGGCATCACAGAAACCATGGTTTCAATGAAAAGCAGACTCATCCTGAAGCTCCTTTAAATCATATCCCCTCCTTCTTACAGTGTCTAACCACATGTTACCCCAGTATAACTAGCACACGGCTTTGCCAATGGAACCTCAGAGAACCTTGAACTGAAGTAGTTCATTAGTCCCAGACATTCAGCCAGGAGTCATGCAGGATCAGATATAGAACAGAAAAGATTCCAGTCAACACAGCTTAGTTTGCTCCTGAGAGACACAGACACTCCTGTGCCTGCACCAGGAATCACTGTCTGGAATTTTAACTCTAATCTCACCCTGCACATCACTGCAAACGTGGAAAAGGCCTCCACTCCTTGTGCCTCCATTTTCCCAGCCCCAGGAAACTGAAGGCAAAAGAGCCACTACTACCTTTCCTGGATTGTGGTCAGGATGGAATTCAAAATGATCAAGGGAAATGGAGACCAATCCTGGAGACTTGCAGTTTCTTAGAGGGAAGACAGTGATCACTCATTGCTTTGGTGACCATGACTTCAAAGACTTACTGTATTTCTGTAGCTGGTTGGCCAGGGAGTAAGCAGTAGCTTGGGATATGAGGAATTTCTCTGTGAGGTCTCTGAAGTCCTGCTTGTACTTTGCCAGCTGCAACTGAAGCTCCTGGTTGATTTCCATAAGGGTAGGTTCTGCCCTCAGATCCGATAAAGAGGGAAGACATACTGCCATGGTGACATGTGGTGGAAGGGGTAGAAGCCAGAGGTGGGGAGGAGATACCCAATATATGGGGGATTAAAGACAAGCAAAGTCAGATTAGTTTAATCAGCACTGAGGGATGACAAAAACGGGAATTCCTGACTTACTGTTGGGAACAACTAGAGGGTTCTCAACCACAAAAAGAAGTTGGAGATGCCAGAGCTCAGAGCCAAAGGAGCTGCTTGGGGCTCAGCCTCAGAGAGAAGTGAAGGAGGGGGACCCAGCATGCTAGGTAACCATCTGCAGTTGCCACAACAGAACTGGTAGGGGAGGGGTTCATGGAATCTTGGGGGCCCCTGCCTTCCAGGTGCCTACACCATGACCGTTTGTGAACATTACCACTGATAGCACCCAAGCCCTCAGCAGCCACTCTGATGTTGACTACACATGTCCCGATACCACTGATCTATCTCCTTCCAAACACTATCTAAGCTGAGTTCTCATTGTTCATTCTTCTGTGTATAACAATATTCATGGGAGAAATACTTTGCCGGCAGGTCTTAATTTCTGTCGGGCTATCATAAAGTCACCTCAGTTCAGTTCACTTCATTTCAGTTGCCCGGTCATGTCCGACTCTTCGCAACACCATGGACTGCAGCACACCAGGCCTCCCTGTCCCTCATCAACTCCTGGAGTTCAATGAAATTCACATCCCTAAGTCGGTGATGCCATTCATCTCATCCTCTGATGTTCCCCTTCTCCTCCCACCTTCAATCTTTCCCTGCATCAGGGTCCTTTCCAATGCGTCAGTTCTTTGCATCAGGTGGCCAAAGTAATTAGAGTTTCAGCCTCAGCATCAGTCCTCCCAATCAATATTCAGGATTGATTTCCTTTAGGATGGAATTGGTTCTCCTTGTAGTCCAAAGGACTCTCTATAGAGTCTTCTCCAACACCACAGTGCAGAAATATTAATTCTTTGACACTCGCTTTCTTTATAGTTCAACTCTCACACGCATTCATGACTGCTGGAAAAACCATATCACCTCATCTTCTCTTAAACCGATCTTCTGGCCTTTTCACAAGAGAAGGATGTCACACTTGTAGACTGTCATGAATTTCTTCTCTAGGTCTTCTCCAGTTTAGTCTGTGTCCTGAAAACGGTAGGATAAAAATCAGAGCACAATACTAAGTGCTTCAATAATTTTTCAACGATATTTTCTGTCCCATCTCAGTATTCTTTTGCTGCATCCTGTTGTTATCTCAATTTCTTCTCTTTACTGGCAGCATGTTGGCTTCAGAATGAACTTAAATTTGACATGCCTGGGTTGTTCTATTTGGTATTTTTTTTAATGTTACAAAAACCACGTTTCATACTTTCATTTATGTATTTCATTATAGCCTCACAAGAGCTCTTTCCAAGCCATCAAAGAGACTAAAAGAGTTTCATGTGTACATCCTTGAAAACACGGTGTGCTTGCGCTCAGTCACTTCATTCTTGTCTGACTCTTTGCCGATCCCAGGACTGTAGCCCATCAGGCTGCTCTGTCTATGGGGATTCTCCAGGCAAGAATACTGGAGTGGGTTGCTATGCCCTCTTCCAGAGGATCTTCCTGACCCAGGGATCCAACTTGCACCTCCTGTGTCTCCGGCATTGCAGGCTGCTTCTTTACCACTAAGCCACTGAGCCCAGGGGGTGCCTATCTGTTCAGGAAAGAAGGGACAGGTCCGTGCTATTGTTCTGTGTTCTTTCAGGTCACCCACCTATTGAACAGACCAGGGTTCCAGAGCAGTGTTTGTGGCACACAGCTGGATCCATCTCTTTGAGTTTTCCGCATGCCATTGACCTGTGGTTGTATTACAAAACAGAGCACGGTTAAGTTCAAGGTCACAGGTCAGGGATCATGATGATCCAAAGTGAACATAAGCATTGTGTTCAGTGATACAGAAGCTGAGTTTGAGGAAAGAGAGACAGGCAAGCCCTCGGACAGTGATGGTCTGAACCAACTCCTCACTTCCTTAGCATTTCTTCCTACCCGGGTCTTGTGAGTCTGAGACCTAGAGGAGCCCTATAGCATCCGTCTCTTCAGTTTAGCTGTTGGTCTAACCTGGATGGAGGGTGAAATGGGTGTGACAGTAGGCCACTGAGATTTGTTCATGTTAAGGTAAAAGATACACAAAACTGGAACAACTACTTAGAAAGCTTCTCTTCCCCACATCCCCACACAGTCCTCCGAGTACAACGCTTAATGATGGTTGGTGTGTGCGATTCAGCAAAGGCTTTAAGGAAATCTATTTTCTGGTTGCTGTGAGGCCTGACATTCTGTGGGGGAAAGAAAAATGTGTCAAATGTCTTCATTTTAAATATGATGAAATCAAAAAAGCTCACGAAAGGTATCTGACTTGAGGCCAAACAGGGATGAATTTTGCCATGCTGAGCACCGAAGAACTGATGCTTTTGAACTGTGGTGTTGGAGAAGACCCTTGAGAGTCCCTTGGACAGTAAGGAGATCCAACCAGTCCATTCTAAAGGATATCAGCCCTGGTGTTCTTTGGAAGGACTGATGCTGAAGCTGAAACTCCAGTACGTTGGCCAAGTCATGCAAAGAGTTGACTCATTGGAAAAGACTCTGATGCTGGGAGGGATTGGGGGCAGGAGGAGAAGGGGACGACAGAGGATGAGATGGCTGGATGACATCAACTCGATGGACGTGAGTTTGAATAAATTCGGGAGATGGTGACGGACAGGGAGGCCTAGCGTGCTGCAATTCATGCGGTCATAAAGAGTCGGACAGAACTGAGTGAACTGAACTGAACTGAACTGAACTGAACAGAAGTATATAACAGGTATAGTTCGTTGACTGATACCGTGCCAGGCATTTCACACATATTATGATACTTTCTTTCACTGTAATCATCAAGGTAACATCATTGTAGAAGAGGTACATTAAAAAATTTATTTGACCAAAGTTAACTTTAAAAAAAACAAAAAAAAACTTGCCTTGCATTTTGTAGGTAGGAGAACCTACTGTTTTTATCCTTCCTTTGTCCCATTTCATACTCCTCTTTTTCTCTGTGACCTGACTTTATTCTTAGAGCCCTACCTTTTTTCAACTAAACCATTTCTATGCACTGAGCAATTGCAGAAGTGATGGCTGGGCCCTTCTAAGGCTTCCTGAGTGCTTATGTGTATCAGGACACCAGAGGCCTTCTGGAGGCAAGAGCAGCCCTTCTATTAGAATCCGTGCTGTGCTAAGTTGCTTCAGTCTTGTCTCACTCTTTGTGATCCTATGGACTGTAGCCCTCCAGCCGCCTCTGTTCATGGAATTTCCCAGGCAAGAAGACTGGAGTGGGTTGCCATTTTTCCTCCAGGGAATCTTCCTGACCCAGGGATCAAAACCGTGTCTCTTGTGTGTCCTACATTAGAGGTGGGTTCTTTACCACTAGCACCCCCTGAGAATCCCATCTGTTAGAATGTGCAGCTGCTTTCCAAGCCCCTGAAGTTAGCAGGACATCCCCAGACAGAAAGGATCACTTCCCTTCAACTCAAGGATCTTTTCTCTCAGTGACTGTGCACCATTGGGCCAAACTCTCCTGAAATTGAATGCTCTTGCTAACTTTCTGGTTTCTTGTTAGGTGGCTTGAGTGTTTATAAAATTTTCTAACAAACATCTTTGCTGAAGTTTGCATTTATAGCAATACGATTTATTTTTAGAAGTGGCAGCTTGGAGAAGATTGGTCCCATCGATGAGCAAAAAAAGGGTGAATTTAGCTTTCACTCAAACCAGACTGAATTTAAAATTAGGGCTCTCACTTTCCTTGAGGTGAATAGTCAGGTGCCACAGGCATGTGTCCCCAAGGACTTGTGTCTCTGTTGTACACTGGACAAGAGTAAAATGGGGTCAGATGGGCCTAGTCCTTCAATGCTACAGTCTTCCAATAGTTCTTTGCTTTAGTCACTGGATTGGAAACACCCTTCTTCTTCTGCTCTGACCTCCTTCTGTGTTTGGGGTAAAAGGTATGCAGCTCAGTTGTTCTGTCCCCAAGCTGATCACTGTAAGATTCACCTGGGAGAGTTAGTACCCAAACAAGTGCACAGTCCTCACTGAAGCAGCTGTGATTCAGCAAGTTCAGGTGGGACCTGGAATCTATTTGTTAAAGGTACTCAGGTGTGCACTTAGTCTTACCCACTGATTTCTTTGACCTCCCTCATGATTCGAGGGGATGATTATTTCATTATGGTACTTCTAGTGCTTCAAAATTGACTGGTGCCAAAAACATAACTCTCTGCTGCTTTGCAGAGGAAGAAACTGAGGCACAGAGAGGGTCTCTAATGGGCCAAGACCCCCCCCATGTTATAAGGCGGGAGCCACACCCGGGTAGTGTCCCTTCTACTCCGAAACCCCATCCCATATTTTCTAGTTCACTCTTGTGTCAGATTCTTCCAAGTAGCTGTGTCCTTCACCTATACTGCATTTCTACCAAAAACTTCCCAAATGTATTAATAATTTCTCACTTGATCCTGTTTTTCACAACAGATATTTTGCAGAAAAGTCTATCATTACCCCGTGATGCATATTGACTTTATTAAAAAACTGGATATGGTTATCACTTACTCTCTCCTCTTTCATTCATCAATTTGTGTTCTGTTTACTTAAACCAGTACATCGTCTTAATTAGTGTGTTTTAACCTTAGTTTTGAAATCTAGTAGAGTAAATCCTCCAACTTAATTCTCCTTCAGTGTGTCTTGGCTAATTTAGATACTTTGATTTCCACTTATATGTTATAATTAGCCTGCAAAATATACGTCCCCCAAATGCCAGATGCAATACTATTGAGAATAACAAGGATTTGACATTCTAAAAATACTCTTCCAATCTACAAATATTATATATTTTTCTATTTATTTATGTCTCCTTTAATTCTCTCAGCAGTAGTTTTCAGGAGTCATCAGTCTCTATTCTTAAGCATTAAATGATCATGGATTTTATCTCTATTATGTTTTATTGAATTTCATTTCCTAATATGCTGGTATGGAGAAATGTGGTAGATTTTTATATGAATCCTCTTGACTACACCACTTTAAAAATATACAACTAAGTACATTTTGATAGATGTATACACAGAAAAAATGACACGGGGGAATCAGTCTTTCCAGAAACTGATCTGATTTCTTTATTTTTTGCTTTTTTTTTTATCATAGGGATGAATACAGAGTCACCGGGGGTCAGCAGACCTGACCCTTGTCCAAATCAGGTGCTTCATATAAATGTATACCACATTTTGATAGATGGAAACCACAGCTACAATCAAGACGCAGGGTGTTTCCATCAGTCACAACATCCAGGGTAATTCGAAGGGGAGATGGAATAGGCATCCTAGGAAAAAAAATTATTTAATTACAGATATAAGAGAGATTAGAAAGGAATAGTGTAGTAGGAAGATTAGTTGAGAAAAAGAGGCTGAAAATAACTTGGTTTACCAGTGAAAATACCAATCACACCTACGTAGGCCACGAGGTGTCTTTTTCTGTTC
>NW_017211998.1:0-17085 GCF_001704415.2 Capra hircus
ATTTGGAACACTGGTGAAAACCTTTTTCCCAGTGCCTCTATGATGACGTCTGTATGCTGTTGCAGTTTTAAAAAGTTGAGACAAAACGGGCAAAGTAAAGTCTTAGTGTTACCATGGCATGCTCGGAAAATGTGCATCCACATCTGCAAAAAATGATGATCTGTAACTGCAAACCTGGCATACATAGGGCATTTCACCAGGCTTATGATTGTCTTTCATGTGCTCTAAGAGAACCTGATCTGTCTCAAAGGACAACTCACAGATTTGACAGACTGCGGAGGGCCCCTGGGGAGTGTGGACACTTTCAATGTGACACTGCAGCTGGAAGGGAGTAGGAAACTGGCGGAGGCAGTGCTGGCAGGTGGTGTGGTTTTTCCAGCTGTCACCTCTCTGCCTCTCAAGTTCCAAATGGTGCTTCATGTGATTCATAAACTTGACATTTTTTAGAACTTTCAAGCAGCTGAGGCATTTAAACGCTGTGTGGGTCTTCGGTTCTGGCTGCCCAACTCCTATATGCTCTCCATAGTAGAAGTCACGAAGTAACACAATCAGATTTCCTTCTGTGGGATCAACAATCTTGTCTGGACTTGCTAAACTTGGAAAATCAGTTTTTGTCAGTCCATTTTCCCCTAAAGGTCTTACAGGCTTGCAATGAACACTGTCCTTTGGAAAAGGTGTCGGACAAGGTTCTCCATTCGAGCGTGGCTTAGTGAGGTATGGACACGGTCTGGTGTGCTTTGCTGAGTGGGCACTGTATGAAAAATACCTGAAGGGGAAAAACCTAAAGAATGGGAAAATATCCATCACTGAGCTTAGGCCTTCTGGGATTTCTGCTATTTGTTTCACAAGTGGAACGTCGCTTTGATACATGAGGACTTTTATTCATATCTCCTGCAGAAACTGCTCTTTCTACTGGATGCTGACATGAACTTGTGAAGGTAATCAAAGAAGAACATAACTCCTTTGAAAAGCAATTAGGCACTATCTGTGGTGAAATATTTTTAAATCAGCTTGAGACGGAGGTTCAGTAATAATAGGACTCTCTGGTGATCTTGGTTCAGAGTCAGAAACTGGCAAGACAGTCTTTGCTTCTGATGTAGGAGTCACATGACTAACGGGCTGTAATTTGTGAGCGTTACCTTTCCTGAAGTGACCATACCTATTTCTCCTTGAACAAGAACCTGGGGTATCTCTGTTCAGTATGTTTGAAACGACTGGTTTTGAAGCTGAGGTCATCCCAACAAAGATCACGTCAGCATCTTCATTTACATCTTCCACTCCAACCAATATCAGTTCATCATCATCATCACCGACTTGTTTGTTTTCTCCCTCCCTTTTCCGTACTTCTGGCTCTTGTTCTTCTTCACGTAACATACATGGTCGTTCCATATTTTTAATACGTTTTTATTCTTAGAGGGTACGGCCACAAGTCCCAGTGCTTCCTTTATACAAACTGCCACCTACGTATAAACATACTACATATTAGTTAAGAACACAAAAATGGGCTATTTGATTATCTCCAAAACTCTACAGTAGTTATAAACACCCTTATCTTACAGACAAAGACACTGAGTGTCAACGAGGCTCAATGACAGCTGAAAAACCTATGACTACAAGTCTACATGGCTCTAGAATCATAGCTTTGTCCCATGTTCACTGTAATCTTTTTCTATTTAAAAAAAAAAAAAAACAACACTACTGATCATTAGGTGAAATCACATGTAAAGGACCAGTATTTTTACAAAAGCACTGTTGTACAGCTTTTAGAAACATGGACTTTGGAGTCAAAGAAGATTAAATTGGAATTCTAAGTTAACCACACACCAGTTGCATCTTCTTGGGCAAATCTGTAACTTTTAAATGTGTTTCTGTATCTGAAAGACAAGCACGCTTAATTCTTAAGACTTAAGGTTAACAGCTCTTTGTAAAAGGCATCCGCTATTCAATGGCATCTTGTTTTGGAGTAAAACTGGAAGAAAATGTATCTTCAATGCACATTACAACTGATTCACAAATTCTAATTTCATAAATGTTAACAAAGAAAATAGGTAGCAAAGTCAAAGTATAATCTATCTATACCTACTTAACAAACAGCATAATTCAATGTCAAGCACTTAACACAGGCCTAGGAAATTGAGAATGAGCTCTCTTGATAATCTCACCCCAATTCCACACTGATATATCCTAAATTTCTCCCTCTAATCCTGGCTAAACTGAAATCCAACTATGCTTCATCCTTTACTCCACAGGTCTCTTCCCCACATAGCAGGTAAAGTGATGCCAGTATTTCTCCCATACCAATATCAGACAGAGGCATCACACACACACACACACACACACACACCACACACACATGATATCCCTTATGAATACAGGTGAAAGAGTCCTCAACAAAATACTGCCAAACAATATCCAACAACATATAAAAAAGACTGTATACCGTGATCACATGGGATTTATGGAGGTATGCAAAGTTGGTTTCATTATATGAAAGTTAATCAACATTATGCCATTTTAAAACAATAAAACAAATAACACATGCCTGAAGAAAAAGCATTTCCCTGAATCTAGCACCTCTTCATAACCGGGGTGAAAAGAACACTTCATAATTAAGAACAGAAGAGAACTTTCCCAATCAAAGGGCACCTGTAAAAGACCCACAGCTAACATCATACTTAATAATGAAAAACTGAAAGCTTTCCCTCTAAGACCGGGAACAACACGAGGAAGTCTACTACACACTTTGGCTCAACATTATACTGGCAGTTCTACAACCAGAGCATTCACGTAACAAAATAGAATTTGTTAAAATTCTATTGTTTAAAATTCTGTTTGTTTTTTTTTTTTTAAAGAAAAAAAAAACAAAAAACAGTCTTCAGAATGGAAAGGAAAAAGTCAAAGTCTATTGGAGATAACATACTTTTGTATATAGAAAATCTTGAAGAAAACACAAGTAGTAAATTAATATAAAGCTTGCAGAAGAGAAGACAAATATTTTAAAAGTCAACCACATTTTATACAGTAGCAACAAATGTTGCTGAGTAAATACTTGAATCTACACTAGCATTAAAAAGAATATTTAGGAAGTCAGAAAGAGAAAGACAATAGATTCTTTTTAATGGCCGAATAATACTCCATTGTGTGTATGTTCCACAGCTTTCTGATCCATTTATCTGTTGATGGACAACTAGGTTGTTTCCATGTCCTGGCTATTATAAACAGTGCTGTGATGAACACTGGGGTACATGTGTCTCTTTCAATTCTGGATTCCTCAGTGTGTATGCCCAGCAGTGGGATTGCTGGGTCATACGGCAGTTCTATTTGCAAAAGTGGTTTGTCAGTACCTCAAAAATTAAATATAGAGTAGCCATATGATGCAGCAATTTCCCTCTTTTGTATATATCCATAAACACTGAAAATGTTCAGTCCATGCAAAACCAGTGTTCACAGCAACATTACTCACAATAGCCACAAAAAGTACACCATCCAAGTATTATCCATTAATTGACGAATGGATAAACAAACTGTGCTATATGCTCAACATGGACTGCATGGAAGCCATTTGCCATATTCATATACCATATTCAGCCATAAAAATAAAACAAAAACATTCACTGCTATACACCCATGAAATGGATGAATCTTGAAAGTACACAAACTAGGGGATTTTCCTGGAGATCCAGTGTTTAAGACTTTCCACAGGTTCCATCCCTGGGCTGGGAACTAAGATCCCACATGCCACAGAGCTAAATAAATAAATATTTTAAAAGAAAATATGGTATCTGAATAAAGCCAGACACAAAGATCACACATTGTATGTGGTAGAACTGTAGGTGGAAGAGAAGCAGGAAAGAGAAGCACCCTGTAATCCAAGTGAAACATTTTTTTTTCAGGGAGGAGCAAATGAACTACTCTGATAAACGCTGCCAATAAATTAAATAAAATAACAACTAAACATTGACCACTGAGTTAAACATCTGAAATTCACTTGTGGCCTTGACAAAAGTGGCTTTAAAGGAAAATGAGAGAACTTGAGATAACAAAGTCTAGGAACAAGTCTGCAGAAGTCTATAATAATCAAATACAAAATAAAAGCAGCAGAAGCAGGATGTGTCACCAAAAGTAGGATTTTTAACAAGGTAACATTATAGTCCGTTTGTTTCCTGATGGGAACCATCCAGAGAAACAGAAAACTTACTCCAGGACAAAGAGGAGACTTGATAGAATATCAAGAAATGAGTAGGTCTAGAACTGAGTAGATCAAGAATTGAGTCGATCAAGCCGGACAGCACACAAGCTGGAGAAGGCAATGGAAACTCACACCAGTACTCTTGCCTGGAAAATCCCACGGGTGGAGGAGCCTGGTAGGCCACAGTCCATGGGGTTTCGTATAGTTGGACATGACTGAGCGAATTCAATTTCACTCTTCACTCTCATGCATTGGAAAAGGAAATGGCAACCCACTCCAGTGTTCTTGCCTGGAGAATCCCAGGAATGGGGAGCCTGGTGGGCTGTTGTCCATGAGATTGCAGAGTCAGACACGACTGATGTGGCTTAGCAGCCGTAGCAGCACACAAGAAGAGTACACAAGCCAAATAATTTGCTCACAGTGACAGAATTGAGATCATATGAAAAAAAAAAAGGCTGGCATGGTAGATTAATGGGAATGGTAACCAGCCTTCAAGTGAATCGAATCTCCTGATATTCCCACCCCTGTGTAGTTCTCTCTCAATCTATCACAGGGTTGATCTGTGAGACTAAGCAAATACAGGAGTGAAGACGTGTAACATCTGAAAAAAGACTCTGCACTTTATCATGGGTGCAAGTGCTTTCCTGAATCACTCATTCTGTGAAAACACAGCAGCCTCCACAAGAGAAGCCCCTTGCAGAGGCCCACAGAAGCAGGAACTGAGGCTTCATGAGTACAGCCAAGTGAGAGAGCTTAGATTCAACAAGCTAAGTCTTCAGAGGTTGCCAAACCAGACAAAAGCTTGACTACTACCTCAGGAGAGATCCTGGGCCAAGAGATAACAAGTGTTAAGTTCTTTCAAACTATTTAATTTTGAGATCATATGTACAACACAAACATTTCAAGTTGTAATATCATTCACATCATACTTACACACAGAAGAGTTCTCCTATAAATAGAGCGAAAATTTTTAAAAAAAGCACACACACACACACACACGAAACAAACCAAAGCACCGAAAAACAGGAGTTGCCTGGCAGTCCAGTGGTTTGCTTAGGACTCAGCCCTCTCACTGCCAGGATCTGTGTTCGACCCCTGGTTGGGGAACTAATATCCTATGAAGCCACATGTTGTGACCAAAATGAAACATGCTGTGAAGTTCAAAGCTGCACCAGCAAGATAAGTATACAACACAGCTGTAGGCACAAGTTGCTGGGCATAGAGCTTCCTATGATCTTGTTTACTCGCATGAAATGAACTCAGATGGTGCCTCGCCCCCATCCAGTGGAGTTCACTTACTTAATTAAACAAAGCCCTCAAGGGTACAGAAATGAGCAAGCAATTCCACGTAAACATGTTAAATCACAACACATTTTCTCTGAATGAACCACTTCATTCATTTATTCATATGGCAAGGCTGCTTAATAGGGTCCCAGTTCCCTGACCAGCGATTGAATCCAGACCACTGCAGTGAAAGCCCAGAATCCTAACCACCAGGCCACCAGGGAACCCCCACACCTGAATTGCTTTGCTTTCGTAGCTAAAACCTTAGGATATGTGCATTGCCCCATTTTAGCCTCACCAAGTGGTACGAGTCAGCTCTACACAGCTTAAGACCCATGGTGCTCTTACTTTTTTTCTTTCAAGAAGGCAGGAGAAAGCAAGTCACCCTGCCTGTTTTTAAGGTTGCCACTCAGAAAGCTGCAAACCTGAAACCATGATTGCCCTGAAGTGAGCACCGGCAATCAGGGTCAGGTAATCCCCAATCAGGAATACTCTCTCAACAGCAACGTGTCAGCCCACGAATGAACGGAGAAAAACGGAACGTAAGAAAGCCACAACTTTGTCCCTTATTGTAAAGATGTCTGTCACCTTACCTCAGGGGCCCACTGAAAACATCAGCGGTTGAGACCTCCCAGGCAGCAAACGGGCACATCCTGGGGACGAGCAGAGGGAAAGGTCAGGGTGAGTCACCTGTTCCGGGAACATTCAATCCCCCCAGGCCCTACCTGGTCCTACCCTACGGATGCTCACCAGGCGTCTCACACTCACCAGAGCAAGTGATGAACTGCTTTTCCCTAAGCTTTTATCTCCCACCTCCCTTCTCTCAGTAACAAACAAATACCTCATCTGCCAACTTCCCGAACCAAAGGCCTGAACTCGGGCGCCCAAGGACGGGGCAGCCCTGGAGTCCTGGAGAGGCAGAGGAAACAGGAAAACGACCAAAGCACCAGGGCAGTGAAAAGGCCACTAGATCGATTTTTTTTTTTTTTTTGCTGCGCCTGCCTGACTGTGCCTGAATGCAGAACCGGGTTGGGCCGTGAAGATTTGTGTGTGTGTGTTTAAATACATCAGGTTCCACAGGAGAGCTGGGGGTGGTGCCGGGGGCCAGGGGCCTAAGAGGCCCTTTCCGAGAGCTGGCTTCTCCCACCCTCTGGGCAGGAAAGCTGCTGGAGAGCAGAGCCCGCCCAGACTAGAGAGGGGAGAGGGTGAAAGGAGCCTGAGGCCTGTAGGTCCTGCCACAGGCTCCCTCCTCAGGGCCCGTGGGCCCTCACCGGCCGCCCCGCCGAGCAAGGCCTCATGCGAGTGGGGACCCGAGTAAGCTTCCCTTTAGCCGTCAGGCACCTCTTTGGCTGAACCACGCCCCAGTCCTTACCAGTCCCAGTTGGCGGAGGAGTCAGAACTGCCTGCGGCTCACCTGCCCTAGGCAGCTGCGGGATTAAGCCTGAGGAGGCGAGCCTGAGCGGACGAGGCTTCCTCAGGTCTGGGGCGCCGCCTCAGCTCCCCTACAGGCGTACGGGCTACCTCCGATGATTGGCTGCCAGGTGTCGGCGCCTGCAATCTGATTGGCCGCGAGGCCGAGTTGGGCGCATGCGCGGGAGATGAACCCTCCCCCCGCGCTCCACCCAGTAAAAGCACCTGCTGTGGTGTGGTCAGGCCGAATCTGAATCTCAAGGGTCTTGGGTCAAGATTGCTCAGGTCACCAAACGCGAAGAAAGGAAAAATAGATGGCACAGTCGCCAGGGTGCAGGGCTGAGAACGGCCTCCGAGTCTACCAGGGGAGTCCAGTGATGGTGTCCAGCACTCACAGCCCTCAGGGGGTGACCTCCCTTAAGCAAGGTCTTTGCTTAAGGAACTTGACCGTACAGTGGATCTTGAAGCCCCTGCTCTCGGAATTACATTTCAATCAAGGCAGGGCAGCCTGACCCTGTTTTTGCACTGTCTATTTTGAGCTGAGAATGAGCTTTACTTTTTCTTCTTCTTCTCCTTTTTTTTTTTTTTAATTTTAGAGCTTTAGACTTTTAACGGCTGAGGAAAACCGAAAAGAATTTTATTTTCTGACGTGAAAATTGTGTGAAATTCAGTTTTCGGAGTCCTTAAAGTTGGAACAGGCACTTGCCAGTTTCTTTGGCTGTTATCTATGGCTGAAAACTTAATTAATCGCCAATGATCATATTCGCAAAACCTAAAATATTTCTTTTTTGGCCCTTTACACAGTGTTTTTTTCTTTTTAATTTTTTTATTTTTTTTAAATTTTAAAATCTTTAATTCTTACATGCGTTCCCAAACATGAACCCCCCTCCCACCTCCCTCCCCACAACATCTCTCTGGGTCATCCCCATGCACCTGCCCCAAGCAAGCTGCACCCTACGTCAGACATGGACTGGCGATTCAATTCTTACATGACAGTATACAAGTTAGAATTCCCATTCTCCCAAATCATCCCACCCTCTCCCTCTCCCTCTGAGTCCAAAAGTCCGGTTATACACATCTGTGTCTTTTTTCCTGTCTTGGCATACTAGGGTGTCGTCATTGCCATCTTCCTAAATTCCATATATATGTGTTAGTATACTGTATTGGTGTTTTTTCTTTCTGGCTTACTTCACTCTGTATAATTGGCTCCAGTTTCATCCATCTCATCAGAACTGATTCAAATGAATTCTTTTTAACGGCTGAGTAATACTCCATTGTGTATATGTACCACAGCTTTCTTATCCATTCATCTGCTGATGGACATCTAGGTTGTTTCCATGTCCTGGCTATTATAAACAGTGCTGCGATGAACATTGGGGTACATGTGTCTCTTTCAATTCTGGTTTCCTCCGTGTGTATGCCCAGACAGTGGGATTGCTGGGTCATAAGGTAGTTCTATTTGCAATTTTTTAAGGAATCTCCACACTGTTCTCCATAGTGGCTGTACTAGTTTGCATTCCCACCAACAGTGTAGGAGGGTTCCCTTTTCTCCACACCCTCTCCAGCATTTATTGCTTGCAGATTTTTGGATCGCAGCCATTCTGACTGGTGTGAAGTGGTACCTCATTGTGGTTTTGATTTGCATTTCTCTAATAATGAGTGATGTTGAGCATCTTTTCATGTGTTTGTTAGCCATCCGTATGTCTTCTTTGGAGAAATGTCTATTTAGTTCTTTGGCCCATTTTTTGATTGGGGTCGTTTATTTTTCTGGAATTGAGCTGCAGAAGTTGCTTGTATATTTTTGAGATTAGTTGTTTGTCAGTTGCTTTCATTTGCTATTATTTTCTCCCATTCAGAAGGGCTGTCTTTTCACCTTGCTTATATTTTCCTTTGTTGTGCAGAAGCTTTTAATTTTAATTAGATCCCATTTGTTTATTTTTGCTTTTATTTCCAGAATTCTGGGAGGTGGATCATAGAGGATCCTGCTGTGATTTATGTCAGAGAGTGTTTTGCCTATGTTCTCCTCTAGGAGTTTTATAGTTTCTGGATCTTACATTTAGATCTTTAATCCATTTTGAGTTATTTTTGTGTACGGTGTTAGAAAGTGATCTAGTTTCATTCTTTTACAAGTGGTTGACCAAGTTTTTCCCAGCACCACTTGTTAAAGAGATTGTCTTTACTCCATTGTATATTCTTGCCTCCTTTGTCAAAGATAAGGTGTCCATATGTGTGTGGATTTATCTCTGGGCTTTCTGTTTTTGTTCCATTGATCTATATGTCTGTCTTTGTGCCAGTACCATACTGTCTTGATGACTGTGGCTTTTGTAGTAGAGCCTGAAGTCAGGCAAGTTGATTCCTCCAGTTCCATTCTTCTTTCTCAAGATTGCTTTGGCTATTCGAGGTTTTTTGTGTTTCCATACAAATCTTGAAATTATTTGTTCTAGTTCTGTGAAAAATGTGGCTGGTAGCTTGACAGGGATTGCATTAAATTTGTAAATTGCTTTGGGTAGTATACTCATTTTCACTATATTGATTCTTCCGATCCATGAACATGGTATATTTCTCCATCTATTAGTGTCCTCCTTGATTTCTTTCATCAGTGTTTTATAGTTTTCTATATATAGGTCTTTAGTTTCTTTAGGTAGATATATTCCTAAGTATTTTATTCTTTTCGTTGCAATGGTGAATGGAATTGTTTCCTTAATTTCTTTTTCTACTTTCTCATTATTCGTGTATAGGAATGCAAGGGATTTCTGTGTGTTGATTTTATATCCTGCAACTTTACTATATTCATTGATTAGCTCTAGTAATTTTCTGGTGGAGTCTTTAGGGTTTTCCATGTAGAGGATCATGTCATCTGCAAACAGTGAGAGTTTTACTTCTTCTCTTCCAATTTTGATTCCTTTTATTTCTTTTTCTGTTCTGATTGCTGTGGCCAAAACTTCCAGAACTATGTTGAATAGTAGCGGTGAAAGAGGACACCCTTGTCTTGTTCCTGACTTTAGGGGAAATGCTTTCAATTTTTCACCTTTGAGGATAATGTTTGCTGTGGGTTTGTCATATATTGCTTTTATTATGTTGAGGTATGTTCCTTCTATTCCTGCTTTCTGGAGAGTTTTTATCATAAATGGATGTTGAATTTTGTCAAAGGCCTTCTCTGCATCTATTGAGATAATCATATGGTTTTTATTTTTCAATTTGTTAATGTGGGTGAATTACATTGATTGATTTGCGGATATTGAAGAATCCTTGCATCCCTGGGATAAAGCCCACTTGGTCATGGTGTATGATCTTTTTAATGTGTTGTTGGATTCTGATTGCTAGAATTTTGTTGAGGATTTTTGCATCTATGTTCATCAGTGATATTGGCCTGTAGTTTTCCTTTTTTGTGACATCTTTGTCAGGTTTTGGTATTAGGGTGATGGTGGCCTCATAGAATGAGTTTGGAAGTTGACCTTCCTCTGCAATTTTCTGGAAGAGTTTGAGGAGGATAGGTGTTAGCTCTTCTTGAAATTTTTGGTAGAATTCAGCTGTGAAGCCGTCTGGACCTGGGCTTTTGTTTGCTGGAAGATTTCTGATTACCGTTTCAATTTCTGTGCTTGTGATGGGTCTGTTAAGATTTTCTATTTCTTCCTGGTTCAGTTTTGGAAAATTGTACTTTTCTAAGAATTTGTCCATTTCTTCCACGTTGTCCATTTTATTGGCATACAACTGCTGATAGTAGTCTCTTATAATCCTTTGTATTTCTGTGTTGTCTGTTGTGATCTCTCCATTTTCATTTCTAATTTTATTGATTTGATTTTTCTCTCTTTGCTTCTTGATGAGTCTGGCTAATGGTTTGTCAATTTTATTTATCCTTTCAAAGAACCAGCTTTTGGCTTTGTTAATTTTTGCTATGGTCTCTTTTGTTTCTTTTGCATTTATTTCTGCCCTAATTTTTAAGATTTCTTTCCTTCTACTAACTCTGGGGTTCTCCAACTCTTCCTTTTCTAGTTGCTTTAGTTGCAGAGTTAGGTTATTTATTTGACTTTTTTCTTGTTTCTTGAGGTATGCCTGTATTGCTATGAACTTTCCTCTTAGCACTGCTTTTATAGTGTCCCACAGGTTTTGGGTTGTTGTGTTTTCATTTTCATTAGTTTCTATGCATATTTTGATTTCTTTTTTGATTTCTTCTGTGATTTGTTGGTTATTCAGAAGTGTGTTGTTCAACCTCCATATGTTGGAATTTTTAATAGTTTTTCTCCTGTAATTGAGATCTAATCTTAATGCATTATGGTCAGAAAAGATGCTTGGAATGATTTCGATTTTTTTGAATTTATCAAGTTTAGATTTATGGCCCAGGATGTGATCTACCTCAAAACAAGGGACACATACAGACTGAAAGTGAAGGGCTGGAAAAAGATATACCACACAAATAGAGACCAAAAGAAAGCAGGAGTGGCAATACTCATATCCGATAAAATAGACTTTAAAAAAAGGCTGTGAAAAGAGACAAAGAAGGCCACTACATAATGATCAAAGGAACAATCCAAGAAGAAGATATAACAATTATAAATATATATGCCCCCAATATAGGAGCCCCGCAATATGTAAGACAAATGCTAACAAGTATGAAAGGGGAAATCAACAATAACACAATAATAGTGGGAGACTTTAATACCCCACTCACACCTATGGACAGATCAACTAAACAGAAAATTAACAAAGAAACGCAAACTTTAAATGATACATTAGATCAGTTAGACCTAATTGATATCTATAGGACATTTCACCCCAAAACAATGAATTTCGCTTTTTTTTCAAGTACACAGTGTTTTTTAAATGTCCTGTTCTGCTGGAAGTCTCCTAGTAGTCATATGGGAGAATAAAGTTTTGGTTTGGTTACAATATTTTCTTCTCTATTATATTCATTTTTCATTCTTTACTAATTTCATTCCTTCATATCACTATAAGTTTCCTTTAATGGAAGCAATGACTTAACATCAAATAAAATATCTCTGTTTGGTAGTTTTAACAGGTAACATGTTAGAACGTATATGCTTAACTACAAATATGTTGTATATATACAGTAAATACCACTTTAAGTAGCTTCAGAACTTGTATCTGGTTTCAAGTTGCTAGGAAGGTTTTGTAAACATCCAATATTCTTAGCTCCAGCTGTTCTCAACTTCAAAAACATAAAACTTTTTCAATAATTTGTTATCTCAAGTTTAATCTCCAGTTTAGCTATATATATGAACATGCTTTCTCGGTCACATGATTTAATCTGACATATTGCCAATAAGTGAAAATTCTGGAATACCTTACTCAAAAGAGAGATGTTGTTTTCTTCTTCCAGAAAGACAGGTGGTGAAGCCAGTCTTTGAACAGTTTGTTGGTTTTGATTAAATCCATAAAAATTGAGCTGATGAATTAAACTTTTCATACTCTTGGTTTCAACTATTCTGAAAGGCTTTCTTTCCAAGACTTCTTTCTTAAAGAGTTCTTCTTTGATCACTCTACATGTGCCTGACTCATCCCACCAAATAGATTCAAACTGATCACTTTCAACTCTATTCCAAAGTTTTTGTGGAAAGAAAATCATTCACATGATCTGTTTCAGAGACAGAATATGTGTAGTGTGGCCTTTTGATCACGAGAGATCCTCAGACAAAGCCTGAAAAACATATTCGTCAATCGTAGATCTCAAAACTGAGTCCCCAGTTGCATAATCATACCAATAAGATCTAATGGAGGTTTCTGAACCAGTGGATTCATCTTTAGGAGGTCCATCTTGAATTTCTGAAGAAATATGTGCCATCTCAGGGAAATCTTTCTTCAGATAATTTTCTCATTTGTCTGGTTTTACACAATGCAACTTCAAATGATGTTTGGCTGGCCTACAGAGAGAAACTCTCTGGAAAATCACAGAGGTCCTCCCAGTCAAAAATCTGTGACATCACAAAATCACTGGTCTCCTAGCAATCGAAGGTTAGTTGTGACGTGACAAAGTCACTGGTCTTCTAGCAATTGAAGGGTAATGTTCAACCTAATGTTTACTTGAGCATCAACTTAAAATACAGACTTCTGACAGAAATAGTAACCAAAACCATGAAGCATGCAAAATCTCATTACTAAATTTTTTTGTTGTTGTTGCTGTGTTTGGGATGGCCTTTCTCTTTCTGGCAGTTTGTGGTTCCTCTTTATTGTGGGGGTTCCTCCCTGTGGCTGGGGTTGGACGAGTGGCTTGTCAAGTTTCCCGGTTAGGGAAGCTTGTGTCAGTGTTCTGGTGGGTGGAGCTGCATCTCTTCTCTCTGGAGGGCAATGAAGTGTCCAGTAGTGAGGTTTGAGATGTCTATGGTTTGCTGTTTGGGCAACCTGTATATTGAAGCTCCGGGCTCTGTTCCTGTGTTTCTGGAGAATTTGCATGGTATGTCTTCCTCTGGAACTTATTGGCCCTTGGTGGTGCTTTGTTTCAATGTAGGTATGGAGGTTTTTGATGATTTCTTTTTTTTTTAATAAATTTATTTATTTTAATTGCAGGTTAAATACTTTACATGGTTGAATTGATTTTGCCATACATTAACATATATCTGCCACAGGTGTACACAGGTTCCCTTTCCTGAACCCCTTCCCTTCTCCCAACCCATACCATCCCTCTGGGTTGTCCCAGTGCACCAGCCCCAAGCATCCAGTATCATGCATTGAACCTGGGCTGGCGACTCATTTCATATATGATATTATACATGTTTCAATGTCATTCTCCCAAATCATCCCACCCTCTCACTCTCCCACAGAGTCCAAAAGACTGTTCTGCACATCTGTGTCTCTTTTGCTGTCTTGGATACAGGGTTATCGAAAACTCACGTCAATAAATCTACTTTATTTCTGAAATAAAAGTGACTTATCATCCTATACACACATTATTAATATTCAGTACTGTTACCCTAGCAGACTTGGTCTACTTGCTTCTGTGCAAAAAAAATTATGAATTGACTGCGGCTTTCAGTGGGGGAAAAAAAATGTGCTTATTGTAGGACCAAGCAAGATGTGTTAGCAGCTGGTGTGTCAAAGAAGCAAATCCCCAAATAATTTCAGGGGAAATATTTTAATGGCTGAGTGAGGGTGGAACATGGGGTCTGTGATCAATATTGGGACATTCTACTAATGGCCTATTACTGAGGATATTGGGAGTCCACATCATTGACCGTCTAGTTCCAACTATGTGCTTAAATTTCAGCCTGGTTTGGGCTTTAGCATCTCTAAACTTGTTCACAGGATATTGCTCAGAATGTCATCCATGGTCCTTGCTGCTGCTGCTGCTGCTGGTGCTGCTAATTCGCTTCAGTCGTGTCCGACTCTGTGCGACCCAAAGACGGCAGCCCCCAGCTCCCCCATCCCTGGGATTCTCCAGGCAGAACGCTGGAGTGGGTGGCCGTTTCCTTCTCCACGATGGCCCTTGAGGAGGGACTAAAGACCCTTGAGTTTGATTAATGGCTAAACCATTATTATTGTCTATCAGTTGATTATTTTCCTTAGTTTCTGTCCTTTCTAGCTTCTCTGATTAAAATTACTTTTGAACATGAGGAGGTCTACAATCTCCTACCTCTCTCACTCGATTCCATGCTTTTCAGTCTTAGGAAGGGACTGCCTAGTACAAGAAAGGAAAACCAGTCTTGGACTTGGAGCTCAGTCATAAATGTGACACAAAATCTCAGTGCAGGTTCAGTTTCTTTTTCAGGTTTCCCAGCTCTTGGAGTGATTGAGTCAGCAACAACTTTGGCTCTTTCCTATTGAGATGGAGCATGGAGTTGGAAATAATTCTAAAATCTAAACTTGCTATCAACAGTTTATGATATGAAAACATATTTTCTCTATTTTATATATTATATATATATATATTTCTATATCAGTATTTTGTCATTAAACTGGACAAACAATTGAAAATTGGTATATATTTATGAAAAGGGGAGAGGTGAGTGATGTAAAAGAGTCCTCATATTTTACATGCAGCCAAGAAAACATATTTTGAAGTATCTCAACTTACATAATATTCAACAATCGAGTAGATTTTGAATCATTCTACATTTGGGTTTTCTATTTTTCCCATTTCTATTACACCTAACAGGAATTTAAAGCCATTGCACTGTTTTTCCATACACTCACTCATGCATAGACAGGTGTATATATGTATATATGTCAAAATATAATTTTAGGCAACTTTATTTAGGTGACCGCACTCATTGCTAGCTCCCAAGATCTTAATAAACTGTTTGGGAAGCCCTACATTACTTAATATCTTTCTGGCTGAAACATTCATATCTTGTTGCTGAAAAGCTCTCCTTTAATCTAGCTCATTTTCCACTATTCTTTCTGTAATAAGAGTTAGGGCTCATACTTATGAGGGCACCTTGAACCCAGAAAATTGCAACTCAAGTTTACTTAGTGACATTGTTCAAAAAATGCTGTTGTTTTCCTCACGTTGGACACAATTTTATTTATTTTTAATATAATGTGTTCATTTTAATAGTAGTCTAATTGCTTTACAAATATTGTATTGGTTTGGCCATACATTAACATGGATCTGCCACGGGTGTACACGTGTTCCCTATCCTGAAAACCCCTGCTACCTCCCTCCTCAAACCATTCTTCATGGTTATCCCAGTGCACCAGCCCCGAGGATCCTGTATCACGCGTCAAACTGGTCTGGCGTATCGTTTGACAAATAATATTATATATGTTTCAATGCCATTATCCCAAATCATCCCACCCTCGCCCCCACTCACAGAGTCCAAAAGACTGTTTCGATACATCGGTGTCTATTTTGCTATCTCACGTACAAGTTTATCATTACCATCTTTCTAAATTCCACATATATGCGCGAGTTTACTCTGTATAATAGGCTTGTTTACTCTATTGGTATTTTTCTTTCTGGCGAACTTCACTCTGTATAATAGGCTTCAATTTCCTCCACCTCACTAGAACTGATTGAAATGTGTTCTTTTTAGTGGCCGAGTAATACTCCATTGTGTATATGTACCACAGCTTTCTTATCCATTAGTCTGCTGATGGACATCTAGGTTGCATCCATGCCCTGGCTATCAGAACTAGTGCTGTGATGAACATTGGGGTACACGTGTCTCTTTCAGTTCTGGTCTCCTTGGTGTGTATGGCCAGCAGTGGGATTGCTAGGTCGTATGACAGTTCTGCTTACAGTTAGTTTGTTTGTTTGTTTGTCTTTTAAGGAATCTCCACAGTGTTCTCCATAGTGGCTGTACTAGCTTGCAATTCCACTAACAGTGCAAGAGCATTCCCTGTTCTCCACACAGTCCCCAGCATTTATTGCTTGTAGCCTTTTGGATAGCAGTCATTCAGACTGGCGTGAAATGGCACCTCATTATAGTTTGATTCACGTTTTTCTGATCCTGAGTGATGTTGAGAATCTTTTCACGTGTTTGTTAGCCACCTGTATGTCATCTTTGGAGAAATGTTTGTTTACTCCTTTGGGCCTATTTTATCATGGGGTCGTGTATTTTTCCTGGAATTGAGGTTCAGGAGTTGTTTGTATATTTTTGAGATAGATTCTTTGTCAGTTGCTTCCATTCAGTTCAGTTCAGTTCAGTCGTGTGTGACTTTTTTGAAACCCCCATACATTGCAGCACAGCAGGACTCCCTGTCCATCACCAAACTCCCGGAGCTCACGCAAACTCACGTCCATCGAGTCAGTGATGCCATCCAGCCATCTCACCCTCTGTCATCCCCTTCTCCTGCCTCCAATCCCTCCAAGCTTCAGAGTTTTCCAGTGAGTCAACTCTTCATATGAGGTGACCAAGTACTGGAGTTTCAGCTTTAGCATCATTTCTTCCAAAGAACACCCTGGAATGATCTTCTTTCAAATGGACTGGCTGGACCTCCTTGCAGTCCAAGGGGACTCTCAAGAGTCTTTTCCAACACTACAGTTCAAAAGCATCAGTGCTCAGCTTTCTTCACAGTCCAACTCTCATATCCTAACAAGACTATTGGAAAAACCATAGTCTTGACTAGATGGAACTTTGTTGGCAAAATAATGTCTCTGCTTTTGAATATGCTATCTAGGATGGTCATAACTTTTCTTCCAAGGAGTAAGCGTCTTTTAATTTCATGGCTGCAGTCACCATCTGCAGTGATTTTGGAGCCCCCAAAAAAAGTCTGACACTTGTTTCCATGTTTCCCCATCTATTTCC
>NW_017211999.1:0-17085 GCF_001704415.2 Capra hircus
CCACATCCAGAGGAGCCCGTTTCCGCTCCTAGCTTTAGAGGAGGTATCCTTTCCCTGCGTGTTCGGGAAAGATTCCCTCCCCGTTCGCATCTCAAGAGGAGTAGGAAGCTCCTTCCACAGGAAAGCGAGTTAGATACCTGAGGTCGTCCACCATTCCCCAGAGTCCCCCAGAGGTCTCGTCATTCCAGGGAATTTACCCCCTGCACTGCCTTCGACTTTTTTTTTCCCACCGATGATGGACTCACCCCACGTCGGTTGGCACGTGGACAGCCCTGTGGAACCGAAAGCCTCGTAACCGAAAAGCCACAGATCCCTTGATTCTCGTGAAGGGAAAGTGGTGACTACTGCTGTTACAGGCTCGTAATAATACCATCGTGTCGGACCCCCACTCGATGGATGTATAGACTCCACTGGGGAGACGCATAGATACCTAAGATGCATGTCGAGACTATTGATGAATCCTCAGTTTCCGGCACAACACACAAATCGTAGGTCCCTGCCTTGCATCGACCGTCTGAGCAGGAATCCCGAGAGGCCCCTGAGCAACTCGCATGGGGACTGGCCCTTTCGCTGAGCCACCAGAGCGGGTCCCTGACGTCCCGGAGCTAAGTCCACAGTACCTGGCCAACCCTTGAAAAACCAACTCCCTCATTTCCAGCGATATGAGGCCATTTCGCTGTAGGTTCTCGAGGCGCTAATACCCCTAACCTCTTGCGAACTTCAAAGGGCTCCTTCCACACCCCTTGCTGCAACTCAAAGTATTATTTTCCCGACATACCCGGTTCAAATCGACTTATATAATCTATCTATTAGTTCCCACTTTAATAGCAGAGGACCCCGTGCTCATAGTTCCAGATGAGGATCTCTGCGTGTGAGGGAAAGAATACCCGCGTGTTCCCTCGCTCTCAAGCGAGGAGGCACTCTCCACAAGGAAAGGCGCACAGGAAGGTAACTCAGGTGTGCCACCATTCCAGAGTCCCCCAGAGAAAGCCCAGTTCTACGGGAAACACGTTTCCTGCACTGCCTTCCGACTTGTCCAGCCAAGGATACGATCACACCACGGGTCACGTGGCGACAGCTGTACCAGGGTGGAACGCTTGTGGAAAGCCTCGAGGAAAGCCTCAGGAGAAAGCACGATCCTTGCATCCACGCGACCTGGCAATGTACACTGCTGCTACACCTCGGGAGGAAAACAGGGTGCATGCCCCCACTCGCGACGAGCAATGACTCCCCTGGGAGACTTCAGAAGATACCACAAGATCCGCATTTCAGCACTGCGAGGAACGTCTCAGGTCTCCGGCCACACTCCACCAAGTGTCTGGCCCCGAAGCAATCGGGGAGAGGAATTCCGAGACGGCCCCGAACAACTCGCAAGGGGACTGGCCTTTCCTGAGGCCACCAGATCGCGCGTTCCCTGAGATCCCGAATCGTTAGTCGAGAAGCACCTGCCCTAACTCGCAGAAATTCCAGGAGCGTTCTCCCCTCCAGGCGAGATGAGGCCCAATCTTCCCACTATCGGCGTCTCAGAGCTAATCACCCTAACTCTGAATCTTACAAAGCGGTCCTTCACTCCAACTATGCTGCAACTCAAGAAAGTTCCCCGACATACCTCGTCTCTACTCGAAGGAAGCACGAGAGTCCCGTCCACATCCAGAGGGTAACCCGTGTCCGACCTCATAGCTCGCTTAGAGGAGCGGATCGTCTTCCTGCGTGGTCGGAAAGAATTCCCGGTGTTCCAGCTTCGTCTCAAAGGAGAGCGCTCTCTACCAGAAAGGCGAGAGCAAACTCCAGGTCGTGCCATCATTCCCTGAGTCCCCCAGATGTCTCAGTCCATTCCAGGGAAACCTGTTTTCCCTGCACTGCCTCGAATTTCAAGCCGAGGATCAACTCACACCAGAGTGGCCACGTGGGACAGCCCTGTGGAAAGCCTCCTGGGAAAGCCTCGTGGGAAAGCCTCCAGGGAAACCCAGTGATCCCATGATCCACGCGATGGGAAGCGTGACACTTGATGCTACAGCTGGGAAGGAAAGCGCACGTGCATGCCCCCCACTCGGAGACGAGGAGTGACTCCCCTGGGGAGACTCCAGCAGTACCCCAAGATCCATGTCAGCACTGGAGAGGAATCCTCAGGTTCCAGCACCGACTCCACACTAGGTCTTAGGCCCCGGCATCGACGGGAGAAGAATCCCGAGAGGCCCCCGAGGCAACTCGCATGGGGACTGGCCTTTCCTGAGGCCACCAGAGCGGGTCCCTGAGGTCCCCATGGTAACTCGAGAGCACGGCCGCAACTCTTGAAAATCCAAGAGTTCTCCCCTCCAGGCGAGATGAGGCCCTTTTCCGATGAGGCTCCTCGAGGCTAATCACACCCTAAACGCTGGAATTTCCCAAGGATCATTCACACCCTTGCTGCAACTCAAGAAGTTCCCCCGACATACCAGACTCCACTCGAGAAGAAGGACGAGAGTCCCGCCCATATCCAGAGGAGCCCCGTTTCCGCCTCATAGCTCTAGAGGAGGGATCCTTTCCCAGCGTGGTCGGGAAAGAATTCCCGTGGTTCTTGTCGCATCTCAAGAGGAGGCGCTCTCCACTTGAAACGCGAAAGGAACTCCAGGTTCGTGCCACCGTTCCCACACTCCCCAGATGTCTCATTCCATTCCACGGAAACCTGTTTTCCCTGCACTGCCTCGACTTTCAAGCTGAGGATCGACTCACACCACGGTGGCATGTGGGACAGCCCTGTGTGAAAGCCTCGTGGAAAGTCTCCTGGGAAAGCCTCGAGGGAAAGCCACAGATCCCATGATCCACGCGAAGGAAGCGTGACACAGCTGCTACAGCTCGGGAGGAAAACCCACGTGCTTGTCCCAACTCGAGACGAGGAATGACTCCCATGGGAGACTCCAGAAGTACCAAGATCCATGTTAGCACTGGAGAGGAATCCTCAGGTTCTGGCACAGACTCCACACAAGGTCTCAGGCCCCAGGATCGACAGGAGAGGAAACCCGAGTGGCCCCCTGAGAGGCCTCCGAGCAACTCGCATGGGGCCTGGCCTTTCCTGAGGCCACCAGTGCGGGTCTCTGAGGTGCCCGTCATAAGTCGAGAGCACCTGCCGAAACTCGAGAAAATCCAGGAGATTCTCCCCACCAGGCGAGATGAGGCCATTTCCGCTGAGGCGTCTCGAGGCTAGTCACACCTAACCTTTGGAAATTCCAAACGGGTCCTTCACACCCTTGCTACAACTCAAGAAGACCCCTACATACCCGTCTCCACTCGAGAGGAAGACGAGAGTCCTGCCCACATCCAGAGGAGCCCGATTCCGCCTTCTAGACTGAGAGGAGGGATCCTTTCCCTACATGGTCCGGAAAAAATTCCCGGCGTTCCCGTCGCATATCAAGAGGAGGCGCTCTCCACAGGAAAGGCGAGAGGAACTCCAGGGCAGTGCCACATTCCCAGAGTCCCCCAGATGTCTCAGTCCATTCCAGGGAAACCGGTTTTCCCTGCACTGCCGCGACTTTCATGCGAGGATCGACTCACACCACGGTGGCACATGGGACAGCCCTGTGGGAAAGACTCGTGGGGAAAGCCCCTGATCCCTAGATCCACGCGAAGAGAAAGCATGGCACTGCTGCTACGGCTCGGTAGGAAAGCGCACAGGCATGCACCCACTCGAGACGAGGACTGACTCCCCTGGGGAGACACCAGGAGTACCCGAAGATCCACGTCAGCACGGGAGAGGAATCCTCAGGTTCTGGCACTGACTCCACACAAGGTTTTAGGCCCCAGCATCGACGGGAGAGGAAACCCGAGAGGCCCCGAGAGGCCCCGAGCAACTCCCATGGGAACTGGCCTTTCCTGAGGCCACCAGAGCGGGTCCCTGAGGTCCCCGTCATAAATCGAGAGCACCTGCCGCAACTCGAGAAAATCCAGGAGGTTCTCCCCTCCAGGCGAGAAGCGGCCCATTTCCGCTGAGGTGTCTCGAGACTAATCACACCTAACCTCTGGAACTTCCAAAGGGTCCTTCACACCCTTGCTGCAACTCAGGAAGTTTCCCCAACATACCCGTCTCCACTCGAGAGGAAGCACGAGAGTTCTGCCCACATCCAGAGGAGCCCCGTTTCCGCCTCCTAGCTTGAGAGGAGGGATCCTTTCCCTGCGTGGTCGGGAAAGAATTCCCGGCGTTCCCGTCGCATCTCAAGAGGAGCCCCTCTCCACAGGAAAGGCGAGAGGATCTCGAGGGTCGTGTCACCATTCCCTGAGTCCCCCAGATGTCTCAGTCCATTCCAGGGAAACCTGTTTTCCCTGCACTGCCTCGACTTTCAAGCCAAGGATCGACTCACAAAATGGTGGCACGTGGGACAGCCCTGTGGGAAAGCCTCGTGGGAAAGCCTGGTGGGAAAGCCTCGAGGGAAAACACAGATCCCTTGATCCCCGCGAAGGGAAGCGTAACACTGCTGCTACAGCTCGGGAGGAAAGCGCACGTGCATGCCCCCACACGAGACGAGGACTGACTCCCCTGGGGAGACTACAGAAGTACCCCAAGATCCATGTCAGCACTGGAGGGGAATCCTAAGTTTCCGGCACCGACTCCACACAAGATCTTAGGCCCCGGCATCGAAGGGAGAAGAATCCCGAGAGGCCCCGAGCAACTCGCATGGGGACTGGACTTTCCTGAGGCTACCAGAGCGGGTCCCTGAGGTTCCCGTCGTAAGTCGAGAGCACCTGGCACAACTCGAGAAAATCCAGGAGGTTCTCCCATCCAGGCGAGATGAGGCCCATTTTCGCTGAGGCATCTCGAGGCTAATCA
The DNA here is from genome assembly GCF_001704415.2 of Capra hircus. Classification (NCBI taxonomy): domain Eukaryota; kingdom Metazoa; phylum Chordata; class Mammalia; order Artiodactyla; family Bovidae; genus Capra; species Capra hircus. Next base: position 4,802 of record NW_017211999.1, read on the forward strand.
CACCTAACCTCTGGAACTTAGAAAGGGTCCTTCAAACCCTTGCTGCAACTCAAGAAGTTCCCCGACATACCCGTCTCCACTCGAGAGGAAGCACGAGAGTCCCGCCCTCATCCAGAGGAGCCCCGTTTCCGCCTCCTAGCTCGAGAGCAGGGATCCATTCCCTGCGTCGTCGGGTAAGAATTCCTGGCGTTCCCGTCGCATCTCAAGAGGAGGCACTCTACACAGGAAAGGCGAGAGGAACTTCAGGGTCGTGCCACCATTCCCAGAGTCCATGAGATGTCTCAGTCCATTCCAGGGAAACCTGTTTTCCCTGCACTGCCTCGACTTTCAAGCCGAGGATCGACTCACACCACGGTGGCACGTGGGACATCCCTCTGGGAAAGCCTCGTGGGAAGACTCGAGGGAAAGCCACAGATGCCTTGATCCACGCGAAGAGGAAGTGTGACACTGCTGCTACAGCTCGGGAGGAAACGCACGTGCATGACACCACTCGAGACGAGGACTGACTCCCCTGGGGAGACTCCAGAAGTACCCCAAGATCCATGTCAGCACTGGAGGGGAATCCTAAGGTTCCGGCACCGACTCCACACAAGGTCTTAGTCTGCGGCATCGACGTCAGGGGAATCCCGAGAGGACCCCGAGCAACTCGCATGGGGACTGGCCTTTCGTGAGGCCACCAAAAGCGGGTCCCTGATGTCCCCGTCGTAAGTCGAGAGCACGTGCCTGCAACTCGAGAAAATCCAGGAGGTTCTCCTCTCCTGGCGAGATGAGGCCCATTTCCGCTGAGGTGTCTCGAGGCTAATCACATCTAAACTCTGGAACTTCCAAAGGGTCCTTCACACCCTTGCTGCAACTCAAGAAGTTCCCCAACATGTCCGTCTCCACTCGACAGGAAGCACGAGAGTCCCGCCCACATCCAGAGGAGTCCCGGTTCCGCCTCCTAGCTAGAGAGGAGGGATCCTTTCCCTGCGTGGTCGGGAATGAATTCCCTGGCGTTCCCGTGGCATCTCAAGAGGAGGCGCTCTCCACAGGAAAGGCGAGAGGAACTCCAGGGTCGTGCCACCATTCCTAGAGTCCGCCAGATGTCTCAGGCCATTCCAGGGAAACCTGTTTTCCCTGCACTGCCTCGACTTTCAAGCCGATGATCGACTCACACCACGGTGGCACGTGGGACAGCCCTGTGGGAAAGCATCGTGGGAAAGCCTCTTGGAAAAGCCTCGATAGAAAGCCACAGATCCCTTGATCCACGCGAAGGGAAGCATGACATTGCTGCTACAGCTCGGGAGGAAAGCGCACGTGCATGCCCCCTCTCGAGACGAGGACTGACTCCCCTGGGGAGACTCCAGAAGTACCCCAGGATCCATGTCAGCACTGGAGAGGAATCGTCAGGTTCTGGCACCGACTCCACACAAGGTCTTAGGCCCCGGTATCGACGGGAGAGTAATCCCGAGAGGCCCCCGAGCAACTCACATGGGGACTGGCCTTTCCTGAGGCCACCAGAGCGGGTCCCTGAGGTCCCGAGTCGTAAGTCGAGAGCACCTGCTGCAACTCGAGAAAATCCAGGAGGTTCTGCCCTCCAGGCGAGATGAGGCCCATTTCTGCTGAGGCGTCTCCAGGCTAATCAAACCTAACCTCTGGAACTTCCAAAGTGTCCTTCACACCATATCTGCAACTCAAGAAGTTCGCCGACATTCCCGTCTCCACTCGAAAGAAAGCACGAGAGTCCCGCCCACATACAGAGGAGACCCGTTACCGCCTCCTAGCTCGAGAGGAGGGATCCTTTCCCTGTGTGGTCGGGAAAGAATTCCCGGCGTTCCCGTCGCATCTCAGGAGGAGCCGCTCTCCACAGGAAAAGCCAGAGGAACTTCAGGGTCGTGCCACCATTCCCAGAGTCCCCCTGATGTCTCAGTCCATTCCAGGGAAACCTGTTTTCCCTGCACTGCCTCGACTTTCAAACCCAGAATCGAGAAACACCATGGTGGCACGTGGGACAGCCCTGTGGAGAAAGCCTCGTGGGAAAGCCTCGATGAAAGTCCCTGATCCCTTGATCCACGCAAAGGGAATCCCGACACTGCTGCTACAGCTCGGAAGGAAAGCGCACGTGCATGCCCCCACTCGAGACGAGGACTGACTCCCCTGGGGAGACTCCAGAAGTACCCCAGGATCCATGTCAGCACTGGAGAGGAATCCTCAGGTTCCGGCACCGACTCCACACAAGGTCTTAGGCCCCGGCATCGACTGGGAGAGGGATCCTCAGAGGCCCCCGAGCAATTCGCAAGGGGACTGGCCTTTCCTGAGGCCACCAGAGCGGGTCCCTGAGGTCCCCGTCGTAAGTCGAGAGCACCTGCCGCAACTCGAGAAAATCCAGGAGGTTGTCCCATCCAGGCGAGATGAGGCCCATTTAGGCTGCGGCGTCTCGAGGCTATTCTCACTTAACCTCTGGAAGTTCGAAAGGGTCCTTCACACCCTTGCTGCAACTCAAGAAGTTCCCCGACATACCCGTCTCCACTCGAGAAGAAGCACGAGAGTCCCGCCCACATCCAGAGGAGCCCAGTTTCTGCCTGCTAGCTAGAGAGGAGGGATCCTTTCCCTGTGTGGTCGGGAAAGAATTCCCTGCGTTCCCGTCGCATCTCAAGAGGAGGCGCTCTCCACAGGAAAGGCGAGAGGAACTCCAGGGTCGTACCACCATTCCCAGAGTCCCCCAGATGTCTCCGTCCATTCCAGGGAAACCTGTTTTCCCTGTACTGCCTCGACTTTCAAGCCGACGATCGACTCACACCACGGTGGCACGTGGGACAGCCCTGTGGGAAAGCCTCGTGGGAGAGCCTCGTTCGAAAGCCTCGAGGGAATTCCCCTGATCCGTTGATCCACCAGAAGGGAAGCGCAACACTGCTGCTACAGCTCGGAAGGAAAGCGCACGTGCATGCCCCCACTCGAGACGAGGACTGACTTCCCTGGGGATACTCCAGAAGTACACCAAATACATGTCAGCACTGAAGAGGAATCCTCAGGTTCCGGAACTGACTCCACACAAGGTCTTAGGCCCAAGCATCGACGGGAGATGAATCCCGAGAGGCCTCCGAGCAACTCGCATGGGGACTGGCCTTTCCTGCGGCCACCAGAAGGGGTCCTTGAGGTCCCCGTCGTAAGTCGAGAGCACCTGCCGCAACTCGAGAAAATCCAGGAGGTTCTCCCCTCCAGGCGAGATGAGGCCCATTTCCGCTGAGGCGTCTCGAGGCTAATCACACCTAACCTCTGAAACTACCAAAGGGTCCCTCACACCCTTTCTGCAACTCAAGTAGTTCCCCGACCTACTCGTCTCCACTAGAGAGGAAGCACGAAGGTCCATCCCACATCCAGAGGAGCCCCGTTTCTGCCTCCTAGCTCGAGAAGAGGGATCCTTTCCCTGCGTGTTCGTGAAAGAATTCCCGGCGTTCCCGTCTCATCTCAAGAGGAGACGCTCTCCACAGGAAAGACCAGAGGAACTCCAGGGTCGTGCCACCATTCCCAGAGTCCCCCAGATGTCTCAGTCCATTCCAGGGAAAGCTGTTTTCCCTGCACTGCCTCGACTTTCAAGCCGAGGATCGACTCACACCACGGTGGCACGTGGGACAGCCCTGTGGGAAAGCCTCGAGGGAAAGCCCCTGATCACTTCATCCACGCGAAGGGAAGCGCGACACTGCGGCTACAGCTCGGAAGGAAAGCGCACGTGCATGTCCCCACTCGAGACGAGGACTGACTTCCCTGGGGATACTCCAGAAGTACACCAAATACATGTCAGCACTGAAGAGGAATCCTCAGGTTCCGGAACTGACTCCACACAAGGTCTTAGGCCCAAGCATCGACGGGAGATGAATCCCGAGAGGCCTCCGAGCAACTCGCATGGGGACTGGCCTTTCCTGTGGCCACCAGAGCGGGTCCCTGAGGTCCCCGTTGTAGGTCGAGAGCACCTGCCGCAACTCGAGAAAATCCAGGAGGTTCTCCCCTCCAGGCGAGATGAGGCCCATTTCCGCTGAGGCGTCTCGAGGCTAATCACACCTAACCTCTGGAACTTTCAAAGGGTTCCTCACACCCTTGCTGCAACTCAAGACGTTCCCCGACATACCCGTCTCCACTAGAGAGGAAGTACGAGAGTCCCGCCCACATAAAGAGGAGCCCCATTTCCGCCTCCTATATCGAGAAGAGGGATCCTTTCCCTGCCTGGTCAGGAAAGAATTCCCGGCATTCCCATCGCATCTCAAGAGGAGGCGCTCTCCACTGGAAAGGCGAGAGGAACTCCAGGGTCGTGCCACCATTCCCAGAGTCCCCCAGATGTCTCAGTCCATTCCAGGGAAACCTGTTTTCCCTGCACTGCCTCGACTTTCAAGCCGAGGATCGACTCACACCAGCGGTAGCACGTGGGACAGCCCTGTGGGAAAGCCTCGTGGGAAAGACTCTTGGGAAAGCCTCGTGGTAAAGCCTCGTGGGAAAGCCTCGAGGGATAGCCACAGATCCCTTGATCCACGGGAAGGGAAGCGTGAATCTGCTGCTTCAGCTCGGGAGGAAAGCGCACGTGCATGCCCCCACTCGAGACGACGGAAGACTCCCCTGGGGAGACTCCAGAAGTAGCCCAAGATCCATGTCAGCACTGGAGAGGAATCCTCAGTTTCCGGCACCGACTCCACACAAGGACTTAGGCCCCGGCATCGACGCGAAAGGAGTCCCGAGAGGCCCCGAACAACTCACATGGGTACTGGCCTTTCCTGAGGCCACCAGAGCGGGTCCCTGAGGTCCCCGTCGTAAGTCGAGAGCACCTGCCGCATCTAGAGAAAATTCAGGTGGTTTCCCCTGTGGCGAGATGAGGCCCATTTCTGCTGAGGTGTCTCGAGGCTAATCACACCTAACCTCTGGTAACTTCCGAAAGGGTGATTCACACCCTTGCTGCAACTCAAGAAGTTCCCCGACATACCCGTCTCCACTTGAGAGGAAGCATGAGAGTCCCGCTCACATCCAGAGGAACCCCGTTTCCGCCTCCTAGCTCGAGAGGAGAGATCATTTCCTTCGTGGTCGGGAAAGAATACCCGGCGTTCCCTGTCGCTTCTCAAGAGGAGGCGCTCTCCACAGGAAAGGCGAGAGGAACTCCAGGGTGGTGCCACCATTCCCAGAGTCCCCCAGATGTCTCAGTCCATTCCAGGGAAACCTGTTTTCCCTGCACTGCCTCGACTTTCCAGCCAAGGATAGACTCACACCACGGTGGCACGTGGGACAGCCCTGTGGGAAAGCCACGTGGGAAAGCCTTATGGGAAAGCCTCTTGAGGAAGCCTCGAGGGAAAGCCACTGATCCCTTGATCCACGCGACGGGCCATGACACTGCTGCTACACCTCGGGAGGAAAGCCACAGGTGCATGCCCCCACTCGAGACGAGGACTGACTCCCCTGGGGAGACTCCAGAAGTACCCCAAGATCCATGTCAGCACTGGAGAGGAAACCTCAGGTTCTGGCAACCGACTCCACACAAGTTCTTAGGCCCCGGCATCGTCGGGAGAGGAATTCCAAGAGGCCCCGAGCAACTCGAAATGGGGACTGGCCTTTCCTGAGGCCCCAGATCGGGTCCCTGAGATCCCCGTCGTAAGTCGAGAGCACCTGCCCTAACTCGAGAAAATCCAGGAGGTTCTCCCCTCCAGGCGAGATGAGGCCCATTTCTACTGAGGCGTCTCCAGGCTAATCACACCTAACCTCTGTAACTTACAAAGGGTCCTTCACATCCTTGCTGCAACTCAAGAAGTTCCCCGACATACCCGTCTCCTCTCGAGAGGAAGCACGAGAGTCCCGCCCACATCCAGAGGAGCCCCGTGTCCGCCTCCTAGCTCGAGAGGAGGGATCCTTTCCCTGCGTGGCTCGCGGAAAGAATTCCCGGCGTACCCATAGCATCTCTGGAGCAGGCGCTCTCCACAGGGAAGGAGAGAGGAACTCCAGGGTCGTGGCCACCATTCCCAGAGTCCCCCAGATGTCTCAGTCCATTCCAGGGAAACCTGTTTTCCCTGCACTGCCTCGACTTTCAAGCCGAGGATCGACTCACACCACGGTGGCATGTGGGACAGCCCTGTGGCAAAGCCTCGAGGGAAAGCCACAGATCCCTTGATCCACTCGATGGGAAGCGTGACACTGCTGCTAGAGCTGGGGAGGAAAGCGCACGTGCATGCCCCACTCGAGACGTGGAATGACTCCCCTGGGGAGACTCCAGAAGTACCCCAAGATCCATGCGAGCCCTGGAGAGTAAATCCTCAGGTTCCGCAACCGACTCCACACAAGGTCTTAGGCCCCGGCATCGACGTGGAGAGGAATCCCGAGAGTCCCCCGAGCAACTCGCATGGGGACTGGTCTTTCCTGAGGCCACCAGAGCGGGTTCCTGAGGTCCCTGTCGTAAGTCGAGAGCACCTGCCACAACTCGAGAAAATCCAGGAGGTTCTCCCCTCCAGGTGAGATGAGGCCCATTTCCGCTGAGGCATCTCTAGGCTAATCACACCTAACCTCTGGAACTTCCAAAGGGCCCTTCACACGCTTGCTGCAGCTCAAGAATTTCCCGACATACCCGTCTCCACTCGAGAGGAAGCACGAGAGTCCCGCCCTCATCCAGAGGAGCCCCGTTTTCCGCCTCCTTGCTCGAGAGGAGGGATCCTTTCCCTGCATGGTCGGGAAAGAATTCCCGGCATTCCCGTCGCATCTCAAGAGGAGGCGCTCTCCCCAGGAATGGCGAGAGGAACTCCAGGGTCGTGCCACCATTCCCAGAGTCCCCCAGATGTCTCAGTCCATTCCAGGGAAACCTGTTTTCCCTGCACTGCCTCGACTTTCAAGCCGAGGAACGACTCACACCACGGTGGCACGTGGGACAGCCCTGTGGGAAAGCCTCGTGGGAAAGCCACAGATCCCTTGATCCACGGGAAGAAAAGCGTGACACTGCTGCTACAGCTCGGGAGGAAAGGCACGTGCATGCCCCCACTCGAGACGAGGACTGAACTCCCCTGGGGAGACTCAGGAAGTACCCCAACATCCATGTCAGCACTGGAGAGGAATCCTCAGGTTCCCGGCACCGCCTCCAACAAGGTCTTATGCCGGGGTCCAGCCCCGGTGGATCCAGGGAATTCGAAGGGTGGACGGCGTTGGCGTGGAAAGACTTGTTTATTTATTAATGTAAGATTAGATTAGGAAACTATAGTGTAGTAAGAAGATTAAGTGGAGGAAGAGGGCTGAATAGCTTGGTTTACGCGGACGGCCAATAAAACTCCAGACAAGTAATTTGCACCACCTACTTTGCGCCACCGGCGCCCGCTTGAATATCTAAGGGTGCCTAGCCTTAAGCTCCCTTTCGTGCGGGTCTTAACAGCCAGGGCAACTAAGTAGACCTGGCAAGCCTCCGCACTCCAGGTGGAGATTCAGCCTGAAGTTATAGTAAAGAGCAGAGAGAAGGAAAGGTAGAGAAGAAGAAAGAGAGAGAAAGACACGGGGGGAGCCAGAGTCCCAAGAAGCCATGCTGAGAGACTAGTTCGAGAAGCTGGTCCGAGAAATTGGCCCCCGGCCCCTGGCCTCCTCCTTTATTGTTCAGAAGGCCTTTTATACTTTTGAATAAAACATGGAGATCAATGGATAACACAAAATTATGTAGTGTTCGCAACCCAGATTCTTTCTGTATATCATTTTGTATACAAAAGGTCTCAGGTGATTTACATTATCTTCTGGCCAAGAGGCTTGTTAACACTTTTTGGCTCTCTTCCTTAATGAATGTTAATTTTGTTTCCCCTGAAGTGTTTTTCTTTAATCTGCATCTCCTTAAAGCATTAAAGTTACATCTCTATAGAACAAAGGTGCAGTGGGTTATAACAAAGAAGGTACTTAACTCAAAGATCTAATGTTGCTAATACCAGGTCTACTACTTGTTTTTCTATATACCAACTATATCTAAAAATAAAGGATATGAAAATTTGGCAGCAAGCATTGACCTAAAAAAATGAAACTTTTAATCAGTCCTATTCTAAAGATTTTGACTCCTCGGAAGCTCCTGCATTCCTAGGATGTTTTAAGCTTCCTGTGCCTCCTGCGGTCAGGAGGCCTCAAACAATCACAAGCGCAGCTGTACGAGTCCTACAGGCAGGCTAGAAAGAAATCAGAGGGTTTTTGGATTGAAAAACTCTTTCAAATGCAGAAGACTAACGCCCTGAATTGACTTTTTCCAGAAAAGGTCAGAAGAGTGAAAAAGCAGAGCACAAAAACCGGCAGATTTTTGTTGGGGTACGTGCTTAAAAATTTCCAGAGGGATCCCTGAAGTCTGAGCACGCCTTGCATATGTCAGCTTCCTTCCTCATAACCTTGTCACGGGCGGGCTTCCTCCCACTGGCTCCCGGCAGTCTTAGGCCCCCGGCATCGACGGGAGAGGAATCCCGAGAGGCCCCGAGCAACTCGCATGCGGACTGGCCTTTCCTGAGGCCACCAGAGCGGGTCCCTGAGGTCCCCGTCGTAAGTCGAGAGCACCTGCCGCAACTTGAGAAAATCCAGGAGGTTCTCCCTTCCAGGCGAGATGAGGCCCATTTCCGCTGAGGTGTCTCAAGGCTAATCACACCTAACCACTGGAACTTCCAAAGGGTCCTTCACACCCTTGCTGCAACTCAAGAAGTTCCCCGACATACCCGTCTCCACTCGAGAGGAAGCACGAGAGTCCCGCCCACATCCAGAGGAGCCCCATTTCCGCCTCCTAGCTCGAGAGTAGGGATCCTTTCCCTGCGTGGTCGGGAAAGAATTCCCGGCGTTCCCGTCGCATCTCAAGAGGAGGCGCTCTCCACAGGAAAGGCGAGAGGAACTCCAGGGTCGTGCCACCATTCCCAGAGTCCCCCAGATGTCTCAGTCCATTCCAGGGATACCTGTTTTCCTGCACTGGCCTCGACTTTCAAGCCGAGGATCGACTCACATCAAGGTGGCTCGTGGGACAGCCCTGTGGGAAAGCCTTTTGGGAAAGCCTCAAGGGAAAGCCTCGAGGGAAAGCCACAGATCCCTTGATCCAAGCGAAGGGAAGCGTGACACTGCTGCTACATTTCGGGAGGAAAGCGGAAGTACAAGCCCGCAGTCGAGACGAGGACTGACTCCCCTGGTGAGACTCCAAAAATACCCCAAGATCCATGTCAGCACCGGGAGAGGAATCCTCAGGCTCCGGCACCGACTCCACACAAGGTCTCAGGCCCCGGCATCGACTGGAGAGGAATCCCGAGATGCCCCCGAGCAACTCGCTGGGGACTGGCCTTTCCTGAGGCCACCAGAGGGGGTCCCTGAGTTCCCCGTATTAAGTCGAGAGCACGTGCCTCAACTCGAGAAAATCCAGGATGTTCTCCCCTCCAGGCGAGATGAGGCCCATTTCCGCTGAGGCGTCTCGAGGCTAATCACACCTAACCTCTGGAACTTCCAAAGGGTCCTTCACACCCTTGCTGCAACTCAAGAAGTTCCCCGACATACCCGTCTCCACTCGAGAGGAATCACAAGAGTCCCTCCCTCATCCAGAGGAGCGCCGTTTCCGCCTCCTAGCTTGAGAGGAGGGATCTTTCCCTGCATGGTCGGGAAAGAATTCCCGGCGTTCCCGTCGCATCTCAAGAGGAGGTGCTCTCCACAGGAAAGGCGAGAGGAACTCCAGGGTCGTGCCTCCATTCCCAGAGTCCCCCAGATGTCTCAGTCCATTCCAGGGAAAACCTGTTTTCCCTGCACTGCCTCGACTTTCAAGCCGAGGATCGACTCACACCACGGTGGCACGTGAGACAGCCCTGTGGGAAGGCCTCGTGTTAAAGCCTCGATGGAAAGCCACAGATCCCTTGATCCACGTGAAGGGAAGCGTGACACTGCTGCTACAGCTCAGGGAGGAAACCGCACGTGCATGCCACCTCTAGAGACGAGGACTGACTCCCCTGGGGAGACTCCAGAAATACCCCAAGATCCATGTCAGCACTGGAGAGGAATGCTCAGGTTCCGGCACCAACTACACACAAGATCTTAGGCCCCGGCATCGACGGGAGAGGAATCCCGAGAGGCCCCCGAGCAACTCGCATGCGGACTGGCCTTTCCTGAGGCCACCAGAGCGGGTCCCTGAGGTCCCCGTCGTAAGTCGAGAGCACCTGCCGCAACTTGAGAAAATCCAGGAGGTTCTCCCTTCCAGGCGAGATGAGGCCCATTTCCGCTGAGGTGTCTCAAGGCTAATCACACCTAACCACTGGAACTTCCAAAGGGTCCTTCACACCCTTGCTGCAACTCAAGAAGTTCCCCGACATACCCGTCTCCACTCGAGAGGAAGCACGAGAGTCCCGCCCACATCCAGAGGAGCCCCATTTCCGCCTCCTAGCTCGAGAGTAGGGATCCTTTCCCTGCGTGGTCGGGAAAGAATTCCCGGCGTTCCCGTCGCATCTCAAGAGGAGGCGCTCTCCACAGGAAAGGCGAGAGGAACTCCAGGGTCGTGCCACCATTCCCAGAGTCCCCCAGATGTCTCAGTCCATTCCAGGGATACCTGTTTTCCTGCACTGCCTCGACTTTCAAGCCGAGGATCGACTCACATCAAGGTGGCTCGTGGGACAGCCCTGTGGGAAAGCCTTTTGGGAAAGCCTCAAGGGAAAGCCTCGAGGGAAAGCCACAGATCCCTTGATCCAAGCGAAGGGAAGCGTGACACTGCTGCTACATTTCGGGAGGAAAGCGGAAGTACAAGCCCGCAGTCGAGACGAGGACTGACTCCCCTGGTGAGACTCCAAAAATACCCCAAGATCCATGTCAGCACCGGAGAGGAATCCTCAGGTCTCCGGCACCGACTCCACACAAGGTCTCAGGCCCCGGCATCGACTGGAGAGGAATCCGAGATGCCCCCGAGCAACTCGCTGGGGACTGGCCTTTCCTGAGGCCACCAGAGGGGGTCCCTGAGGTCCCCGTATTAAGTCGAGAGCACGTGCCTCAACTCGAGAAAATCCAGGATGTTCTCCCCTCCAGGCGAGATGAGGCCCATTTCCGCTGAGGCGTCTCGAGGCTAATCACACCTAACCTCTGGAACTTCCAAAAGGGTCCTTCACACCCTTGCTGCAACTCAAGAAGTTCCCCGACATACCCGTCTCCACTCGAGAGGAATCACAAGAGTCCCTCCCTCATCCAGAGGAGCGCCGTTTCCGCCTCCTAGCTTGAGAGGAGGGATCTTTCCCTGCATGGTCGGGAAAGAATTCCCGGCGTTCCCGTCGCATCTCAAGAGGAGGTGCTCTCCACAGGAAAGGCGAGAGGAACTCCAGGGTCGTGCCTCCATTCCCAGAGTCCCCCAGATGTCTCAGTCCATTCCAGGGAAACCTGTTTTCCCTGCACTGCCTCGACTTTCAAGCCGAGGATCGACTCACACCACGGTGGCACGTGAGACAGCCCTGTGGGAAGGCCTCGTGTTAAAGCCTCGATGGAAAGCCACAGATCCCTTGATCCACGTGAAGGGAAGCGTGACACTGCTGCTACAGCTCGGGAGGAAACCGCACGTGCATGCCCCTCTAGAGACGAGGACTGACTCCCCTGGGGAGACTCCAGAAATACCCCAAGATCCATGTCAGCACTGGAGAGGAATGCTCAGGTTCCGGCACCGACTACACACAAGATCTTAGGCCCCGGCATCGACGGAGAGGAATCCCGAGAGGCCCCCGAGCAACTCCCATGGGACTGGCCTTTCCTGAGGCCACCAGAGCGGGTCCCTGAGGTCCCCGTCGTAAGTCGGAGCACGGCCGCAACTCGAGAAAATCCAGGAGGTTCTCCCTTCCAGGCAGATGAGGCCCATTTCCGCTGAGGCGTCTCAAGGCTAATCACACCTAACCCTGGAACTTCCAAAGGTCCTTCACACCCTTGCTGCAACTCAAGAAGTTCCCGACATACCCGTCTCCACTCGAGAGGAAGCCAGAGTCCCGCCCACATCCAGAGGAGCCCCGTTTCCGCCTCCTAGCTCGAGAGGAGGGATCCTTTCCCTGCGTGGTCGGGGAAAGAATTCCCGCGAGAGAGGCTTCCACAGGAAAGGCGAGAGGAACTCCAGGGTCGTGCCACCATTCCCAGAGTCCCCCAGATGTCTCAGTCCATTCCAGGGAAACCTGTTTTCCCTGCACTGCCTCGACTTTCAAGCCGAGGATCGACTCACACCACGGTGGCACGCCCTGTGGGAAAGCCTCGAAAGGGAAAAGCCTCCTCGAGGGAAAGCTACAGATGCCTTGATCCACGCGAAGGGAAGAGTGACACTGCTGCTACAGCTCGGGAGGAAACTGCACGTCATGCCC